>NW_006952866.1:0-698 GCF_000164805.1 Carlito syrichta | reverse complement strand
TGATGAGAACGTAAAGGAATCCTATTCTAGGAATTCTCATTTTCCGGAATCTACAGGGTCTCTTGATAAGGTTTAATCAGCAATCTTGGCTTCTAGGTTCCTATATTTTTTCAGAGGTACTTGCTCCGTGGATATGCTAAATCTTTCATTACAGATCCACAGGAAATTTCTGGTCCTCTTGTTAGTGGTAATCAAGGATCTGGCCCTACAAATACTTTTGTGTCCTAGGAACATCTATGACCATAATCATGTTCCCCAGAATCAAAAGGAATTTTGGTACAAAATTCCTCAATTCAGGTACCTCAAACTACAGAAAATTCTTGTGGGTGTGCTGGATCGAAATTGGGACGTTGGGTTTTGAATATTCCACCTTTTGGGGAAGTCTTGTGAAGGGGAACCAGTAATCTTGGATTTCAGGTCCCAAAGAACACTATGGGAGTCTTTCTCTTGATATCCAAACAACTGGAATTCTCGGTCACCAGGAACTGTCTTGGTATCCTGCAGAGTGAAGCAGGAAGCTGGGTAATGGGAGTTGTCATATACAGGAAACTACACGTCATATTGCTAAGGAAGTATAAGGAATCTTGGTTACATGAGTCCTCAATCCCAAAAGCTACAGGCCGTCTTCCTAAGAGGTAACCACTAATCAGGTTTTTTAATTCGAAATCTGGGTAATGGGAGACCTCACATACAGTAAA
>NW_006952865.1:1860-2869 GCF_000164805.1 Carlito syrichta | reverse complement strand
TCATGGATTGAGGCCTCCCATAACCCAGATTCCTTTTTTATTGTCTGAAAGACACCCGGATGTTTTCTTGTGACGTGGATGTCCAAATTCTTACATACCAATACTCATAAGGCCAGAAGTTTCCCAGGGACCTGGAATCCAAGATTGCTAGTCTCCCCTTAAGAATAAGTCCTAAATATGTGGGAAACCCTAATCCCATATTCTGAATACCAAAACGAATGGCCAACAGTATTTTCTAGACTAAGAGTTAAACCTGAACCAGTGGTCACATTAACAAATGGAAAGATGATCCTTTGATTGTGGAATCCGGCCTTCAGGACCTTATGAAACAAACGGAACTGTAGGCTGGATTCTCAGTTACAACTATCAAGAGGCGCAGCCCGTTCCTGGGGATTGGTAATGCCCGATATGTGGTATGCATATAGGACATTGCTCTGAGTATTATGGGGACTAGGACTCCCAGATTCCAATTTAGCATTGACCTAAAGTCCCTGTCAATTCCAAAGTATGAGCACTGTCTTAAACCAGGGATAAATTAGCAATTGGCCAGATGTTTGCAATTTACATGGAAACCGAGTGTCCTGGTTCCTTTTTCGTAACACGTGTAGAAACTTTCAAGGGACACAGTGAACCAGGTTCCTATTTCATTCTAAGCAAAACGACGAGATGTTTCCTGTTGACCTGTAAGTCCAGACTCTTGTATACCCATAGAAAAATGACAAGAATATGCCTGGCGACGTGGATTCTAAGATTCCTGGTTCCCTCCAAAGAATAACTCCTAAAAATTTGAACACCAAAACCCAAAGTCCTAATTCCGAACAGCGGAGCCACTGAAGCTTCTGGAGTACGAGGTAACACTGAAGTCAGGGCTTACATACAAAGGATCCGTGAGGATTACTTGTGTGCTGGAATTGGGCATAAAAGGTTTCGAGTATCTAAATGGGACTTGGTAGTGGCAGATTCTCGTTCACAACTATCAAGAGTTCCAGAGTGTTGCTGGAGTCCAGAA
>NW_006952865.1:0-684 GCF_000164805.1 Carlito syrichta | reverse complement strand
GAATCTCGTCTAGCCCTTAAGCAAGGTACCCTGTTGTTTTTTGGGAATTGAGAACACGTGAAAACCTAGATTCCTTATTTTTTCTTAGCACAGGGCCATGTAATTGCCTGCATATCAGAACTCCATTTTTCCCAGATTCATGTATCAAAAACCCTGATTCGTGTTTAGCACTTAGCTGACGTCATGAATTTTTTTGTGCTTGAGGACACGTGTAACTATATTCCTTATTCTTCTTTGCAATAGACAGTAGAGTTTCCTCTATATGAGTACTCACATTTCCCAGATTCCTACTTCAAAAAACGGATTTTTGGTTACCTCTTAATAAGACGCCTGTGGATTTGTGGGATCGAGGACTAGTGCAACCAAAATTCCTCATTCTTCCTTAGCAAGAGGCCGTGTTTTCCTGTATATGAGGATGCCCATTACCCAAAATACTGCTTCATTCTCAGCAAGGCTCTGAGATATTTCCAGGTGACCTAAAATTCCAGTTGTTTGCATATCAAGAGAAAGACTTCCATAAGGTTCTTGGGGAATTGGAATCCAAGATTTATCTTTCCCCTTAACAAGACCACCCCAAAGTGTGGAATCATCTAAACCCAATGTCCCATTTCCCACTAGTGTGACCACAAGAAATTTCTGTAGTTTGAGGTAACCTGAATTGAGGGATTTTGTACCCATATGCGA
>NW_006952864.1:2275-3009 GCF_000164805.1 Carlito syrichta | reverse complement strand
CTATACAGGAAACTACACGGGCTCTTGCTAAGGATGAATAAAGGATCTGGGTTACACGAGCCCTCAATTCCTATAATGTACAGGGCATCTTGCTAAGACCTACAAGACTCCGGGTTTCGACATCCCCATATTTTTCAAAGCTGTTTCCGATGTAGATATTATGAATCAATCATTCGAGAAGCCCAGCAATATTCTGGTCCTCTCAATAGTTGAAATGAAAATATGGCACTACAAGTCCATTTAGATTCTGGATCCTCTAATGCCAAATTCAGGACACAAGTAATCATCTCGGGTTTTTTGAATGTCAGCCCTGAATTCAGGGTTACCTCATACTCCAGAAACTTCTGGTAGTTCAGCTATTCGGAATTAGGACCTTGGGTTTAGATGTTACACTATGTTTAGCAGGAATTTTTGGAGGGCACCAGGATCTTGGTTTCCAAGTCCACAGGAAGATTCTGGAGCCTTCTATTGGAAGCCACGGGTCTGGACATCCAGGGCACTGGGAAACATCTGGTCGTATTGCTGAGAACGAAACAGGAATCTGAGACACTATGTCCCAAGAAAGCTTCTACTCATATTAGCCATGTGGAACAAGAAAAATCAGTTTCCATGTGACCTGCAAATTTTTGAGTATTAGCCTATTTTTCCCTGCTTAATGAATTTCTCATAACTAGAAGCCTACAAGTATTTTTCTAATGCTAATCAAGATTTGGAGGCCCAGTCCCCACATTTTT
>NW_006952864.1:0-699 GCF_000164805.1 Carlito syrichta | reverse complement strand
ACTGGAATTCTAGGTCACCAGGAAATGTCTCAGTGCCTTTGCTGAGAATGAAGCAGGGTTCTAGGTAATAGGCGTCCTCATATACAGGAAAACACAGCCTCTTGCTAAGGAAGAATGAGGAGTTTTGGTTGCAGTAGTCCTCAATCCCAAAAATCCACATGGCGTCTGGTCAAGATGTAACCAAGAATCCGAATTTTGAAGTAGAAATCTGGGCAATGGGAGTACTCATATAGAGGAAAGGGCACTGTCTATTGCTAAGGAAGAATAAGGAATATGGTTACACGTGTCCTCAATCACAAAAAAATTCAGGGCATCAGCTAAGTACTAACTAAACACAAATCAGGGTTTTTGATGCATGAATCTGGGGAAACGGAGTCCTCATATACAGGCAATTGCACGGCCCTTTGGTAAGAAAGAATAAGGAATCTGGGTTACACGTGTTATCAGTCTCCAAAAACAGGGTGCCTTGATAAGGGCTAAAGAAGATTCAGGGATTCGAAGCAGGGATGTGGCTAACAGTCCTCATTACAGAAAACATCATGGCATCTTGCTAAGGAAAAATATGGAATGTGTTTTACACTGTTCCTCAATCACAAAATCTACATGGTGTCTTTTAAGGGCTAAAAAAAATCATGATTCAAAACAGGAATCCGAGGAAAGGCAGTCCTCATACACAGGACACTGCACGGCCTTTAGCGA
>NW_006952863.1:0-9798 GCF_000164805.1 Carlito syrichta | reverse complement strand
CATTGAGGCTTTGACCCATCTCATGTGGTGTGATCCTAGCCCTTGCTGAACCTCAGTAGTAAGGTGGGACAGTGATATTGGCTTTTTGTGTTGTACAGTTGACTCAAGTAGTGCTTCTTGCTGGCCTGGTCATGGTTGTTGAGTAAATGGAGATTAAGATTCCAGCCCCTGTTCTGAGTAGGCCTCATACTGTGACAGTTTAACTGCTAAGACCCCAAGTGATCAGCCACCTTAGGATTACTGTGAGTCCTTGCCACTCCCCTGGTAGGTTCCCTATATTTTGTATTCGTCTTTCCAGCTGTAATCATCCATGTACAATGTAGCCCAAACTTATTGGAGATGTATCCTAAATCTTTTTTTTTTTAATTTGAATAGGAATCTCAGTCCTCCGTCCAGGCTGGAGTACAGTGGCAAGCTCACAGCTACCATGTCTCGACCTGCTGGGCTCAGGTGATCCATCTGCCTCAACCTTCCAAGGAGCTGGAATCACAGGCATGTACCACCATGTCCAGCTAATTTCCTTGATTTACTGTGGAGACTAGGTCTCACCAAGTTGCCCAGGCTCGTCTTGAACTATTGGGCTCAGGCTTTCCTCTCACCTCTGTCTCCCAAAGTGCTGGTATTACAGGCATGAGCCACTGTGCCTGGCCCTAAATCTTATTTTCTGAAATATGTCCCTGTTAGGCCATAAGATATAAATCCATGAGGGATTTTTTTTTTTTTTTTACAATTCTTATGGTCACCCCAGATTCAGCTTCTTCCATCTTCAACTCTGTCCAAATGCTATTCTTTCAGCCCTAATCTCAGACTGACTTTTGTGTCTGACTTCTGCCATTATCCCAATTCCTGATTTTTTCCCTAAGCCCACAGAATCTCTCTGCTCTGGCCATCCTAGTCTTGGACTAGACTTCTTCCTTTTTCATTACTTATATTTTTTTCATCTTCAAATTTAATTTACAGTTCCTTCTTTCTAGTGCTATCTTTAATCCCCACCTTTACCAAAGAAAAACCACACTTAATAGAATCTCAAACTCCAAAGACCTTTTTATTAGTTGTATACTGGTCAATTTGGTTGCATTTTTTATTTAGTTCTATTAAATTTTAAAATACATCAGAATAAATAGAGAAATTTGTAGCTGTCTATGTATATGTGGAAAACTACCAAAGTGATACCAACAATCTTTGCAGGTCTTACATTGTATAGCCATAGTACTGAGCAATTTCCATTTCTTCATTCTCTCAAATGAAAAACTGCACATTCTGTATAGGGGGATATTTGGCAGCATTCTCTGGTTGAGCCTAGCTTTTCATGGTCTCACGCTCTGGCCTCTCCTCGTCTGTGATGGGTGTTGACATTACTGGTTCAGGAACATTGGGTTTCCTCCTTAGAGTTGGTTGGAGGCTGAAGTCTTGAAGTTGGGTATTGGTTTTGAGGCTTGGGTGGTGACTGAAGCTTGGTCTCAGTAGTGGAAACAGGCATATTGTGGAGAGAAGTGCAAGATGATGTTTTGTAGTGTGCAGGCCTGAAAGCAGCAGACTGAGGATTAGTAGACTGGGCAGGATCTGTCAAGCTGGATTGGGTTGCATTGGTGAAGATTGGCTGAGCTGGTGACAGGTTCCATCAAATATGTATTGGTGGGAGCTGGGTTGATTGCAGTAGATTGAGCTGAATTAGTAGAACCAGACCTGGCAGAGTAAGACATGGCAGACTTACATGCAGCCAGAGACAGTGACTGTGGAGGAGCAGGTCAAACTTGAGATTTATCCAGGGTTGGAAAGGGCAAAGGTACCAACTTGACAGGTGGTGGTAGCGTCTCAGGTGGTGGTACCTCATACTTGGATAGAGATGGAGACTCCTTTTCAGTGCTGTCATTTGGTTTCAGGGATTTACTTGTGTTTTCTCAGGACCTTCACCCTCATGTGGGATATTCAGCCATGGTTTGAAAGTTTGAGATGGCTTGGGGTCTTTGATATTGTTTGAGATTCGGGGTCCAGAAGGAGGAGACACATTTTCATATCGCTTTTCTTCTCCTTGGATGGAAAACCTGCACAGGCTCCAGTTTATGCATGCCTAGTCTGCTTTGAGGCTTTTTAAATGTCCCTTGGCTAAATACAGGTTGATTATTTTTTCACTTCATCCTGGGAGTGGTTGGCTGTTCTGACTTGACTATATTCCCTGACTGCTCACTCTTTTCAGATTTCTTGGAGTTGATTTCTCTGGTTCTCTTGATTTTTTTCCTGTCCATAGTTCCTAGTTTTGCTAATTCAACTGGATTCATCTTTCTGGTGTCTGCTGTCAGAATGCTTGGCTGTATCCACAGGAGCCCTACCACTTGCTGCAGCAGTACAAAAAACCACTTCTCCCTCTAACAGGCACTCTGGGTACTTTGGCTGGATTTTGCCCTTGGGAGCACCATTGGTAGGGTTGGAAGTTTTGCTTTTGTTCTTCCTAACATGATCAAAGGGACACTTTATGTCACCTTTTTCTATACCTGAATCACCTGGATGGCTCTGATATCTTTGGCTTTGATTCCTGTGGGACCTTTACATCAGTCAAGATCTTTTAAGGAGTCAAAGAACTGGGGAAAGCGAATGTCCCCTACCAGTGTGGTGATGTCTGCAAAACTGCTTCTAGACTCCATCCCCCTTTCAAGGGTCCCTTGGTCCTGGAGACTCAGGCTGTTCTTTCCAAGATTAGTATTTTCATGGCCAGGCTGCTCCTCAGGGCCAAGAGGATCAATGCTGACCAGAAGCTGGTGAATATCAGGAATTTCTAGAGGGAATGGTGGAAGATGTTGGTTTTCTGTTGGGATCTAGTAGGCATCCAGAGGCTTTGAAAGCTTGACTTGCACACATAAAACATTCTTAATATCTGATTGTTTCTGGCTTAAAACTGGAGGTAGTGCCAAAAGATTACTAGCACTCTGGCCTGGAGCTATCCCTGAAGTGTCCCCAAGCTCAGGTGGTGAGCTAATTTCAAGTATTCGGATACTTTTGCTTCCACAGGACCTTGGAGTGTTGGCAGACCAAATGTGTGCAATTCAATGGAAGTCTCCCTCTCCAGGTAAGTTTCTATTACTACAAAGGAATCAAGAGAGAAGTCAGTCCCTGGTAAGCAAGATGCTTTCCCTACACACCAATGCAGCAATCAGGCACCTTCCAACAGAGGGCAGGCATTTATTACTCTTGGCAGGACCATGGACAAGACCCTCTTTTAGGCAAGATGCAGTTACCTAGTTCTATCTAGTTATCATTTGGTGTCATTGTTTCTTTGCTTTGAATTTCACAGGGATGTGGTAAATCAATAAAAAAGGAGAGTAATTTTAAAATGCAAAATATTTTATAAAGCCTGACATTCTCATACAATGTACTTCAAATCACTGAACTCTCCTGGGAGAGTAAGAATACTTCGAACCACAGACTATGATAGAGATTAGAGTTTTTCCTCCTGAAATCTGTAAGCAAGCACAGATCCTAAGCTTGCTTGCTTTGGACAGGATCTCTGCATACATGGTCTTAAATTTTGTGTAAATTAAGGAGCATTAAATTGTCACTACCCCAAAAGGAATTCTGAAGTGCTTTTCAAAGAGACTAAAGCAGTAAATTAGGGAAGGAAGTTAATGACATTGAGATGGTTTAGGGAAACTGGTCAGATATGGTAGAAAAAAGTATGGTATTCCTTGGTGTGCTTTGGGGTTCTCTTACATGTAGCATAGATGTCCATTATAGTGTCCCACCTTCCCACTTATTAAGTATTCCTGTATTGAGTCTGAAAATGGAGAGCACAGACAAAGGGTAGTGGTTGAAGTCTCGGACTTGTATTCTACCTACCTGTGTGCTCACCACTTGTTATCTTTATCTTTGACTATTCTTCTGAATGCTGAGTTGTTCCCCTCTCTTCTTACTGTTTGTACTCACCTTGTCAACATGTTTCTGTTATGAGTTGAGCAGACACAAAGTAGTAGATTCTAGAGGTGGAGGCTGGTGGTAGGATGTTTGAGTGCTGAACTTCTTTTAGCACCCTCACTATTTGTGGTTGAGGATCAGAGGTGCTATATCCTGGGTATGACACAGAGCCATAGGATTGTAAATAGGGGTAAGTTTTACAGACAGTACAGGCCCTTTTGTTCCTTGATGATAGTAATAGATCTCATCCTCTTTCTGATAGGAAAATGACAGACTGTGTCCCTGATTTGTAATTTTGATAGTATCCCTTGAACAATGCTGGCAGACAAGGATGGGTAGAGGGACCATGGCATTGGCATATGGAGTTTTATCATATTTGGCTGTCATAGACATGAAAGAACCAGCTGTATCCTGGTCAGTGACAGTCATAGCAAGTCACTGAATGAAGATAACTTCTTTTCAGTGCTTCTTGTGATAATCATTCAAAACTACCTATATTAGAGGGAGCTGAGGTACAGCTCTGGCCCTGGGCAGCAACCCCAGCTAGCATAGTTGTGCCAGAATGTTGTTAAAGGTAGGCACTATCCATGAGTGGCTGAAAAGTGGTGCCAGAACTGTTGGCAATAGCCATGCTGAGCTCATGGTGGGAGCAGAGACTCTGGAGAAGTTGCAGCCGTTTCCTGTTTAGAAAGCCGCATTGCTCACCACAGGAAGAGAAAGCTGTATAAAATTTGCAGTTCCAAGTGAAGTTTGATATTGGACATTTTCTGTAGGAAACAAGAGGGTTATGGAAAAACCAATGAGAGTATGAAGTTCGGACTATATTTGAGAAACAATACTAACTTATGATTATTTCAATCAGTAAGCCTGTAACACCAGGACTAACTGAGATACCCCAATGTAAACAGTTTTTTATGTATGTATGTGCTGGACCAGTTTGGTTTTCTTCTGACAAACTGCTTTTTCATGTACTTGGGCACAAATATGCATAAGCCTAAGAGGTCATTTTCATACATTGTTCTTAGGTTATAAGCTACCTACTTCCTGCAGCCTGCACCAGTATTTAATGTATTGCCTACTATTGAAGCATATTAGAACTAGGAGTTCCATAGACACTTCTGTTCTAAGAATTTATTATTATTATTATTATTGTTATCATCATTATTATTATTAGATAAAACAGGCTCAGATTTACCTATGTTTAATGTATCATTACCAGCTTATAGAACCTGACTTTCTTACCAGGACACTACTCTGGCCAAAGACTGGAAACTGGGAAAAATAGCACTTTCAATATTGTCATTTTCTGGTTCATTAGACAGTTATAGCAGCTATTACCATTGTAACTGTTAGTGTTTCATTGTTTTTATGCAGGTTGCATGCCATTTCCTTGATTTCACATTTAACTAGATCCCAATGACTGCCTGAGAGTTTGTTTCTCCAAAAGTGTTTTTTTTGAAAGAAATAAAAAAATTCAATCTCTGAGCTTCAGATTATTTATACAAGAATAAAAGTTATACACACACACACACACACACACACACACACACACACATATATATCTTCCTTTATATATGTAAAGATTCTGGAAGACAAAAGTGAACAATTGTGGAAAATGTATATAACATCACAGAAATAAAAAAAATATTGGATGTTAATGAAAATCAGGTTATGTAGCAAATATCAAAGTATACAATATTACTGACTATAGTTTTGTTATTTTTATTTGTAACATAATGAAATTGAATGCTCCTACTCTAGTATAGGAAATAGATGAACCAAGAAACAGCTCACAATGGAAGTTGATTTGGAATGAATTTCTAACCAGAACATATTGACAGGACACTACATTAGTAGAAATTATGTAGCAAGCAGCAAAATAAAGTAAATGTGAATAAGTGGGTACCCATAAAATATGCAGACAAATATTTCCATTAAAAACTGACACAATGCAGAGAGCAAAATACTGTAAAGGCGTTTTACTATCATGCTTATTCATATTTCTCTGAATATTACCCAGCAAATAACAGATAGTAATCCTACTAAAATTAATATTTTACTTAATATACCTCATAAGCTGAAAGGAACACTTGAAAGGTATCCTGTAGGTTTTTATATTCTCTAAACCTAGATTATAATCATTTTTAACATTCTGGAAAATGTCATTCTCAAATTTAAAAACAACCATCACTACTATAATCCAGTTTAAATACAATTTGTAATGTGGCAAAACTCAAAGAATTGCATAGCATGGTGTTAGATACATGTGGAATTTCTAGAGATGTGATTTTTTTGTTTGTATGTCTTTTTTAAATACTGGGTCTAAAAACAGTTAATTGTATATTAGTGTGTACTTTTTTAGAGAAGAAAATAAAGGTGACAAACAACCTGTACTTGAAACCTACGTATCACACAACAGAATTTGTTCTTCTAATGCAAGTTAGGAGACAACCACTTTTTTTTTTTTTTTTTGAGTTGGAGTCTCACTCTGTAGCTCAGACTTGAGTGCAGTGACACTGCAGCCTCAACCTGCTGGGCTCCGGTGATCCTTCCGCCTCAGCCTTCCAAGTAGCTGGAATTACAGGCATGCGCTACCACGCCCGGCTGATGTTTTCATTTATTGTAGAGATGAGGTCTCGCTGACCAGGTGGGTCTCGAACCCGTGGGCTCAGGCAATCCACTCACCTCAGCCTCCCAAAGGCGCAGGATTACAGGCTGAGCCACCAAGCCCGGCTGAGACAACCACTTTTTAAAAAAACCTAATTTATTTGCAATAGTGAAACATCCATATAGTTTAAAAATCAAAAGATATAGAAGACTACAAATTTAGTTTTCTCCAGCCCCCTACATAACACTTTCATTAGTGTCTTGTTTAGATAAAGCATTATTTCTAAAATATATTTCTAAAATATATATATTCAAAACTGTCACATGTTGTCTTGCTTTGGCAGGACATATACTAACATTGGGACAATATGGAGAAGTTAGTATGGCATCTGCCCAAGAATGAGAGGTAAATTTTTGAAGAGTTCCATATTAAAAACAAAAAACAAACAAAAAAACAACTGTTGTCTGTGTTCAGAGAGGCAATAGAAATGGTCTGTGCAGCTGAATGTTACCTTCCTGATTGGCTACACTTCCGATCGATACTCTATTTTAGTCTTAGTTTCCTTCCTAGTCCATTAATCTAAGCATTTGCTAAAATCAATGTCATTTTTCCTTTCTCTGATTAGATTTCCACTCATTGCTGTATCTGCTTTAGTTTGACATATTTGGTTCTCTTCAACATTCTATCCCAAATGACCTCTTTTTTCTTTGAAAACATTTCTGTCTCTTTCCTTCTTATATTTTTATAACCTTCATTTTGTATTTCTTCCCTATATCTTTTCCTGTTGGCTGGTGCTTAATGAAACTGTTCCATATGTCCTTAACGCAGAATATTTGCCACTTCATAATCCTCTAATTCTTTCTCCCTGTTTTCTCATTTTACCTTGTTAAATAGAAAGTGCCAAAACATGTGAATATTACTTTGTGAACATCACTTACTTTAAAATACTAAAATGAAAATCTTAGTTGATGGATAGTATAACTGAAGAAACATCTTGGGACATATTGCTAGTTTTCTACACCACTTGGTATTTCTCTGTATCTGTTGAAAAATCACTTGTAAAAAGTCTTTAATTTCATTGTTATATGTATGTCCCTTAAAATTCAAGGTTAGAAAAGAAAGGCATTAGGGGTAATAATGTATCATTATTAACGTGTAACAGGAGAGGAATCAGATTTTGTCTCACAAAGTTATGTAAATGATTTACCCAAAGTCACACAGCTAGTGATGTCAAAGTAAAACTGAAATTAGGTCTCTTGATTTCTAGTTCAAGACTTGTCCTCATTAGTCCAGGCTCTTGTGACTCTTCTATTGAATTTTGAAGGAAAGAAATCTAATGAAAAACTTTAACATTTTCTTTTCTTACCTGACATGGTTAGAAAAGATGAAACGTCAGTTGTAAACATAAGGAATGAAAAGCTGATACTAGAGGTTGTGTTTGTGCCTGAAGCCATAGAGCACAGGTGTCCGGTAGGAAAGTCACTGGTCCCACTGGTCACTGGTCCCTTGTGATGATTCAAATGTATTTACAGACAACTCCATGGTAACTCCAAGATTCTACCAGGTGGGGGTAGGTTTGGAGGGAGAATGATGTCATCAAGAAGGCAGTTGAAGCTTTGAGAAAGCCAGTAGGGAGGTCAGATTCCCAAAAAGATGACAGGATTTGTTGGAAAGAGTTGGTAGGAAGGTATAACAGCACCCAAGTGGCTGAGGTCTGGGGAGTTAAAGTCCTGCATGATATATGTGATTGCCCTATGTTCCTCCAGGATCTTATGTTAGGAAAGTCACTTCAATGTTTCTCATAGATATTTGATATAACTAATAGTTATTTACATTTTTATGTTATATTTTATATTACCCACATTTATGCATATATTTAAATATCCTGTTAATATCCTTGAAGAAGAAGGAAAGGGATATCTAGGAGGGCAAATAAAGTCCCTGTGAAATCATGTCTGTAGATCTGATGAGTGAATTTACTGTAGCTTTAAGGAGCAAAGGGATTGAAGAGCTCACTTTGTGACTGAGTTGAAGAAGAGGGTAAAGTTCATTGGATGCACCTTGTAGGAAATATGAGTGGTCGTAGGCTTTGTAGTTTCTTCTTGAATCTGATCTTCCTTGAGTAGGGCTGAGCTTAGCCAGTTTGAACTCGCTTGCTCTCTCTCCTTTCTTTTCCCTGATTTTAGGGATTGTTTTTGAGATAGGACTTGATATTGCATTCCTCCAATAATGGATATTTCTTTCTGTCAACTTCCAGAGTAAGCGTTTCTTTTCTTTCTTTTTTTCTTTTCTTTTCTTTTCTTTTTTTTTTTTTTTGAGTTGGAGTCTCACTCTGTCGCCCAGACTGGAGTGCAGTGGCCACTCCTAGCCACGCCCAGAGCTTCCCTGGGTGACCGGCAGCTTGGTGCTGGGTGCTGAGCAAGACGATGTAGCCAGGGAGGGAGCCAAGACCTGAGACACCCGCGCAGGCGGGAGTTACATATAGTGGAGTAGCAGCAGCCGGGGGCCACAATATCTGGCCCTGCATGGGACCAAAGGTCTCCGGGCCTCGGACCAGTGCAGCTGGCAGTGCCTGAGGGGTGGGGGAAGAAAAGTAAGAGTCTTTTTGGGAACTCACATTCGGAGAATCTCACAAGTCCACATATGCCATTGCCATCTTACCGGAACTCCCTTAATTTGTATTTTTAATGAATAGTGAGGCTGAGCATTTTTTCATATATCTGCTGTCTGCTCATATGTTTTCTTTTGAGAAGTGTCTATTCATTTCTTTAGTCCATTTTACAATGGTGCTGTTTGTTTTTTTCTTTGTGGCACATTTGAGTTCCTTGTAGATTGTAGGTGTAGTCCTTTGTCAGATACATAGTTGGCAAATAATTTTTCCCATTGTGTGGGCTGTCAACCCACTCTCTCAATGGTTTCTTTGACTTTGCAGAAGCTTGTGAGTTTAATGAGGTCCCACTTGTCTATCTTATTTCTCATGACATGGTCACTTGGGATTTTTATCAGGAGTTGGTTGCCAGTTCCAATTTCCATGAGGGTGTCTCCTGCATTTTCTAAGTTCTTATAGTTTGAGATTTTACATTTAGGTCTTTGATCCATTTAGAGTTGATTTTTGTGTATTGAGATAGGTAGGGGTCTTGTTTTAATCTTCTGCATGTGGTCAGCTATATGAACTCCTTTTTAAGGAGGGTGTGATGGTGGACAAAAGGAAGTTCATATACCTAGCACCCAGAGCTGGCTGACAAAAATATGCCCAACTTTTATGTCATGGAGGCCATGCAATT
>NW_006952862.1:0-667 GCF_000164805.1 Carlito syrichta | reverse complement strand
GGAAGGAGGAACCACTGTCTCCTGGTAGATTGTCAAGGAACAAGGTCACTAGGCTGAGTACCCCAGGGGTTCTGGAAAAGATATTTTACATTATATAACAATTATGATAGGAAAATAGTAAGGACAGCCCTAAAGGGAAGGGGCCAGGCAGCCAGTGCTGGGAATCATTTCAAACATTTCCAGAGAACAGAGTTTAGGCTCACTTGTGCAAGTGAGGCCTGATAAAGAGGTCTGATATATTCTTAGCCTCTAAGTCAATGTACTCTTACTTGTTCAAAATTATAGAGTAGATATTTCTAGGTAATGTAACTTGGAGAAGGGACAAGAGGCAAAGGTGCCTCTGCACAACCAGGAGGTTACCTCCATGCAAGAGTCAGTCTATGCTTGCAGGAATATTGGATGGAGCTGTTATTGATGGGATTGGCTGAGTTCTTCCTGACATGCCCTGGGGTTAGCTACTAGTAGTTAGCTACACCCATGACTAGTTACACCCATGCTCTACCCATGACTAGTTACACTTCCAAGAGTGCTAACCTGGAACTCAGAAGATTCTATCAACTTTTCAGGGTTATTTAACTATCACAGAGTCTTAGAAAGTCACAAAACCTCTCTGTGTCTCACTTCATTTGGCCATAGAAAGGAAGTAATGATGTTTACTTCAATAGTC
>NW_006952861.1:0-316 GCF_000164805.1 Carlito syrichta | reverse complement strand
TACACAATCTCCCCAGGTTGAAACAAGAAGAAATCGAGTACCTAAATAGACCAATAAGAACTCAAGAAATCGTCTATGTCATTAAAAAAAAAAAGCTACCTACAAAAAAGAAGTCCTGAACCAGATGACTTTCTAGCAGAATTCTGCAAAACTTACAAGGAGGAACTGATATCAATACTACTGAGGCAATTGAGAAAAATGGAACTGTCCCCAAATCATTTTATGAAGCTAACATCACATTGATACCCAAACCAAGTAAAAATCCAACAAAGAAAGACATCTTTGCGGCAATATCCTGAAGAACAAAGATGATAAA
>NW_006952860.1:0-576 GCF_000164805.1 Carlito syrichta | reverse complement strand
TGAACATCAGACCAACACACCTGGGCCATGATTGAGAGGGAAAACCCAGGTGGAGCCTGGATGTCAGTCGCAATAGGAGAACTCCATTCCGGGATAAGCCTGGCTGGGGCATCCCCCATGAATACATACCCGGGGAAGAGACATTCCCACACCTCCCTACTGGAAGAGATCTCCCTGACTATACAAGAGCAGGAAGGGAGGACTGCAGTCCCACCTACCTCCAGTGCCCCTCCTCCTTCCCTGCTCCAGACACTGAGGAAAGAGTGAAAGAGGTGACTCTGCAGGTGGTTTCTGCTTTTCATCTGCAGGAGAGACCAGATTAGCGGAATAATTACAGAGTCTGCCACAAGAGAGCAGGGTTTTTTATTTTATTTATTTATTTTTGAGTTGGAGTCTTACTTATCACCCAGACTGGAGTGCAGTGGCCACTCCCAGCCACTGCAGCTTCGACCTGCTGGGCTCCAGTGATCTGTCCGCCTCAGCCTTCCAAGTGGCTGGAACTACAGGTGCGTGCTACCATGCCCGCCTAAGTTTTGATTTATTGTAGAGATGAGGTCTCGCCAAGTTGCCCATGGG
>NW_006952859.1:0-3797 GCF_000164805.1 Carlito syrichta | reverse complement strand
TAGCATTAATTGCTCTTAAATCCTGTAAAAGTCTCCATTACCAAAATTTTTCTTAATTTCAAAAATAGGAGTGTTTCAAGGGCTAGTAGTTGCCATTCGGTGTGCTAGTAGAAGGCTCTATATGACTAGACACTAATTGTTGTTAAAGTAGTTTTATGATTGCCTTAAGCTTTCTGATGGCATGGACTATTGTTCCATCTAACCGGTTTGTCATCTTTCCAGGCAATCAGTCTTGAAAACAATGGCCCCTAAGGTAAATTCAAATAACCAAAACCAGTTATTTGGACAGGCTCCTTTATTCCTTGCCCATCTTTACCAAGTCCCTTAAAAGGGTCATAGCCCATCTAAAGCATTTGTGCTGAGACTTTATCATTGGGGCTTTACAAAAGCATGCCCATTTGTTAAAGAATATCTCTTCCCCATAATGTAAAGGTGATAGATGGAATAACATATGGGCAAAAGGTTCCTAAAATCTTACTATCTGTCCAATTTAAAATCTGTGTACTTTGGCTACTGAGAGTACTTGACCAATGCCTATGAATACCGAAGGAGCTATCTGAGTAGACCAGGAAGCAGGCCAATATTTCCGACAATACAAGAAACATTGGCTCCTGTGTTTAACAAGTCTGTAATTTAGACTCCTTGTATAAATAAATCTTTTAGAGTATAGATTTAGTAACCTCCTGAACCCAAAAAGCAACATCGCTAGAGTCAAATCCAGAGTCACCTCTAGGCAGGTTAAAGTTTTACCTGCTTTGTGATAAGGCAAGAGCAGCAACTGGACTATTCTCTGCACTGGTTTGCTAGGGGGAGCAACAAGCACCTGGATGTCTGCTGTGTAATCCGAATCCTCCACTCAAGGAATAATGGAAATTCCTTGTAATGACAAGGAACTTCTGCCTAGTATTATACCCACTATTCCTTGCGGGAGAGGACCCTTTACTCTCATAGGAATTGGGGTCACTGGAACGTCTGGAGTTAATACTGTTGCGGTGGAGGTACACAAGTTCAGTCCTGTAATCCCTGCGGTGGCTCGGATGAGTTCTGCGATGGAGCAGAAGGAACGAATGGGTTCATGGTGGTGGCTGGCTATCCCTATTGTTATCTGGGGCTGGGGCTGGCCCTTCTGTAGTTTTCCTGAGCCGGGTTTGACTTGCTGTTGATTTAAAGGAGTGCCGTTTTTATGAAACTTAGGCATTCTGTAGCCCAATGAAAGCCTTTTTGGCATTTGGGACATAAGGTTTTTGGTCGAGTAGCCACAGTAAGTGGTGCCAGTATGCCCTGTAAGCTGGCCATAACTTACTTCACTGGAAAGTCTGTTAATGTGTCCAACTGGACCATAGTTAAATCAAGACTGTAATGAGATATTCTTTTGCTTATTACTTATATACTTTTACTTATATTACTTATATATTGTTTATGCATTACTTATAATATTTATATTATATACTGTTTATATTGCTTATATATTACTTATTTTATTTATATATTGCTTATATTGCTTATATATATTAGCTTATATTGCTTATATTATTTATTTTACTTATATTACTTACACATTACTTATATACTTGTGCTTATGTTACTTACATTATTTATTTTACTTATATTACTTACACATTACTTATATACTTTTTCTTATATTACTTACATTATTTATTTTACTTATATTGCTTACACATTACTTATATACTTTTGCTTATTTTTGCTCGAGCTCTCTGCATTCCTATTAGAAAAGGAAAAAAGTAACTAAGTTCGGTCTTTATTTCAGTATTCTCAACTTTTAAAGGAAAACCTTAGAAAGAGGTGCAGTAAGAGGTAACATTAAGCGTAGCGGGGCAGTTTCTACTAATGTGCCTGATTTGTCCATACACATAACATGATTGCACTGAAACGTTTTTCTGTTCACCTGCACCCTGCATACCTTGAGCGATCTGTGAAAAGATTTCTCCCTTCAATGCTGCAGCCAAAGCCATCCCTTGCATAATAGCTAAGCTTACGTCCGCACACTGGCATATAAAATCAGTAACCCCTCCAGTTTTCCTTATGGGTCTAAGCTAAGCCTGACAAGTATTATTAGCATTTTCAAAAGCCAATTATTTGATAAGAATTTCTGCTGCTTTTTCATTAGTAATTACCCGATTAAGAGCTGTAATGAGTCTGGAAACAAAGTCCTCATAACTTTCCTTGGTCTTTTGTTTTACATCAGATAAAGAAGAAGTCTGACCAGTGTTGCCGGTAATTTTTTTCACACGGTGACAGCACAATGATTTATCTGAAGCAAAACATCTTTGGGTAGAAAAATTAGATTAGCCATTTGGGTATACATACCAGTCCCGGAGAGCATATCATGAGAAATAATGAATGACCCAGCAGGTGGATTTAAATTCTGGTCCATTTGAATTCTAATTTGATCTTCATACTCGGTTTTCCACAGCAAATAAGCACCTCTGGACAAACAGCTTTGGATTAATTGCTGCCAATCTGTGAGAGTCATCTATCGAGAGGCAAATTGATCTAAAATGGTAATTGTATAAGGTGCAAGAGGACCATACTTTGAGCTTGCCTCCCATAACTCTCTTACCAATTTATACGGCAAGGTTTCCCAGTGAGCTTGATCCACTCCATCAGCACTGGGATAAAATTGTATTGGAAAACAAGCTGTGAAATTAAAATCTCCTTTTTTGCTTTAGCTTGTACTGCCTGCATAGCGAGAGGAAAGACAGGGCCTGCAAGGGCATTACCGATATTATTAGTCCAATTTTTTGACTTTAGGTCTTTAGCAATGAAAGGAGCAGCCTGTGGGAGGGAAGGCACAGTGTGGCCATAAGAGCACTGATATGAAATCTATAAGCTTCTGTCTCAGGCTCAGCTTCATCCTCTGTAGATAATTTATCATTGTTATTTTAACCAGGGGGAGCCGAGGCTGCAGCAAAGAGAAAAGTTTCTTCATCATCATCATCGTTGGAAGCCTTTTTGGAAGAAAATTTCACATAATCATGCTGTGGATTTAAAGCATAGTTAATTAACATCGTTACTGCACAAAATGTAGAAAACGAGCTAGATTAGGAGAAGAAGCTTTAGCTCCATGTTTAGACAAAGTATTCGTTAAGATACTGATGAATAGTTTACATTCCTAGATTCTCTCTGGTCCATGATTAGATCACGGCTCTGGTTTCACAAAAACTTGCTTACCCATCCTCGCACTGCCTGTCTCCATAGAGGCATCAGCAGCACCCTGGGTAAGGTCCTAGCAGCCCTGAAACAAGAAAAAGACTTACCTTTCCAGGGGCCCCACGTTCATGCCATTTACATGGGACCAGCCCCTGCAGAGATTTAGAGGGTCGCTGGAAGGTGGGGCAGCATCAGCGATTATTCTGGTGTAATAAAGGGAAAGAAAAAGAAAGGGGGAGAAAGAAAGAGACTGGACTCTGTCTAGTGTAGAAGCCGATTCTGTAGTAGGGATGATATTAAAAGAAAGAAAGATGGGAGGATAGATATAAAGAGCAAGAAAGAGAAAGAAAGAAAGTGAACAACTGTTCAATGAAATGAGCAGAAGCTGTTTATTGGGACCAACCGTGAGTCTTTTATCCCAAATTTTCACATGTTAAATCACACGACTTTCACGTGAACACAAGGCCAGGTTGATAAGGTGAATACCCCCACTCAGCAGGTGTTTCCTTAAGCATGAGGAAGGACAATCCCAATCAAACCACAACTCTTTCACGTGAACACAAAGCCAGGTGGATGAGGGTTATCCCCCACCCACCAGGCGTTTACTCAAGCATGAGGAAGGG
>NW_006952858.1:0-719 GCF_000164805.1 Carlito syrichta | reverse complement strand
CCACAGGAAATTTCTGTATTTGAGGTAAGCTAAATAGAGGGATTTTGTACCAATATGCCATTGATTCCTAGGGTCCCAGATTATGTTTGTAGATGTTCCTAGGACACAAAAGGAATCGTAGTGCCAGATCCTCGATTACAACTATCAAGAGGACCATAAATCACTGGGGTTTTCTAATGACAGATTTAGAGTATCCACGCAGCAATTACATCTGAAAAATGTAGGGACCTTGAAGCCCAGATTGCTGATTAAACCTTATGAAGAGGTCCTGTTGATTCTGGCGAGTGAGGAATCATGGAAACGGATTTCCTTTACCTTCTTAGCAAAATGCCCTGATTTTCCCTCGTGATGTGGATCCCAAAACTCTGTATACATATAGGAAGATGCCCAAAAGTTTCCTAGGGCCTGGAATCCATGAATCCTGATTACCCTTAAAAGTACCTAATAAATATTTGGCAACGTCAAAACACCAGTACCTTTCGAATTGAAAGACAAACAGAAGTTTTAAGATTACAAGGTACATCTTAAGAAGAGAGTTACATACAAATATGTCGATAAGATTATTTGGGCCTGTAATCTGCCATTTGTTGTCGTAAGGACCCCAACGGATTTGTAGGTCCACATTCTCCATTACAACTATCAAGACGACCAGAAGGCTGCTGAGAATCTACTATAACAAAATTGTCATATCCAAGAGGCATGTAGCGCTAAATAATATG
>NW_006952857.1:0-856 GCF_000164805.1 Carlito syrichta | reverse complement strand
CTACCTCATCAACCAGGGACCCTGCATAATCAATGTTTGTATATCTAACTCTGAATTGTACCCCACGTTTAAAAAAAAAAATTAATAAATAAATGAATGAATGAATGAATAAATAAATAAATAAATGAAAACTGTAAAACATGCAACTGACTCTATTTATTTTATTTTTATTTTTATTTTTTATTTTAAAACTGGTTATAATTCAGGTTTGGGTCTAGAAATGTTCATTATGCAGGGATTGATTTTTTAATAATTGTATAATAATCCAATGATATCTCATTTTCCTTTTAATACGTTTGGAATACATGGTATAATTCTGACTTCAAAATTCACAACTCAAGTTTTTCTCACATAAATTATGAATGTTTTATTCTGCCTAAATTGAAACTTGTTGAGATTCCAGAACTATATCATTCTTAGAAAACTGAATCTTGAAATTCAATGTATTTAAGTGGTATTAAGATGGAAGAATGCATAATAAATCTTAAAAATTTTAGAAAAAAATCAGTATCGTAATTTCATACAACTTTTTCCATTCTTAAAATTTGTGTAAATTTTCTTGGTGCACTCTGTATTTTCTGCTTGTTAATTTTGATTAAATGTTACAGATATGCAATCCTTACAGAAAAGTTTCCCTTATATATATGAAGGAAATATAAAATCATATTCCCTTTATATGTTAACCCAATTTATATTTTTAAAAGTGAATTTCCAGCTGGACTCGGTGGCTCAGCCTGTAATCCCACACCTTTGGGAGGCTGAGGTGAGTGGATTGCCTGAGCCCGCGGGTTCGAGACCCGCCTGGGCAGCGAGACTTCATCTCTATAATAAATCAAAAAATCAGCCTGGCATGGTG
>NW_006952856.1:0-1040 GCF_000164805.1 Carlito syrichta | reverse complement strand
CAGAGCAGTTTTAGATATAAGATAAAAAAAAAAGCATATTTCTTAACTTGTGGAGAGAAAACTGTTTTTGAGAACTCTGATTAATAGAAAGTTTATTTTGCCCCAATCTTATTGGTAATGCTGGAGCATAGATGGGGATCTTGTTCTGCCTGCAGAGAAAAGTTTTGGAGAGAGGGGTGCCCTAAAAGACAATTTAGGATGTTAGTGAGGGGCAGAGCAGCGGTAGTCACCCAAATCTTTCTCTCTTTTTTTTCAGTCTATTGTTTTCTATGTATTTTTATTGTGATAGTATATACATTAAAAAATTTACCATCTTAAACCTAAGTGGACAGTTCATAATGTTGTCCCATCATTGTTACCATTAATCTCCACAACTCTTTTCATCTTTAAAAAGTTAAACTCCAGGCCATGAATAATAGCTTATGCCTATATTTCCAGAACTTTGGGAGGTCAAGGCAGGAGGATTGCTTGAGCCCAGGGGTTTGAAAACAGTCTAGACAACATTTTGAGATCTGACTCTAAAAAAAAAAAAAAAGAAAAGAAAAAGAAAAGAAAGGAAAAGAAAAGAAAGAAAATTGAACCATTCATGTTTTTTGAAACGCTCAAAGTGGGACGTTTCTAGTGTTTGAAAAGTCTTTGCCTGAGTTACAGCTACTTATGTGAGAAGACCTCTTAAAATATCATCATGTCTGTGTAATTTAATCCCATTTTAGGCATTACTGTAGCTGCCCTCGTAAGTTTTTTGAAAAACCCATATTTCTCATGATGGGTGCAAAAATTATTCCAATATGTAGCATTCAGTATCAAGCAACACATTTTTAAAAATAACCTGGATATAAAAATTGAATAATTTCTTCTGGTGGTACAAACAACACCAGAAAGATAGTAGGGATGTGATACAGGAAATTGAAATCACCTTTAAAGCATGTGTATCAAGTAACTTTACATTGTGTCTGACTGTGTTCAGCTATAAAACAATTCTCAATGTATTTAAAAGTATTCAAATCCTATCACACAAAGCTTAATCTTATTGAGAAACT
>NW_006952855.1:0-749 GCF_000164805.1 Carlito syrichta | reverse complement strand
TTGAAAAGACATCTAGATTTTTAACTAGACCAGTTCAACACAATAACAACAAAAACAAAACTATGCCAATCTCTAATCTCTGTCAACTTGAATATGTCACCTTGCTTAGAAAAAGACTCTTTGGACTTCTGGCAAGATGGTGACGTGGCAGCTTGGTCTTTGAGACCCTCCATAGAGGAGAACACAAGGAGACTGTGGTTCTCTCCCCGGAGGTTGCAGATCCCATCATTGGCAGCCTGCTCTTCACACAGAGCTCGGCCATAGACATCGCTGAGGCATCACCACGGTCTGGACAGCTAGTGCAGCTGCCACTGCTGCCGCCACAGCCACTACCACGACAGCCATTCCATATCACACCACCAGTGCCTGAGGCGAGCTGCTGCTGCCGCTGCAGCTGAGGCAGCCATTACACATTGCACCACCTGTGCCTGAGGCAATCCATGACTTCAGACCTTGAAGCCCCTGCGAGCAAGATCTGCTGAGGTCGCTGCTGCAACTACTGCCTCTGTGATGTCCTGCCAGGTCATGGGACTCCTCCCATGTGCCTTGAGGCACATCTGACTCTGAAGAAATACAAAAGATCATTAGAGACTATTACGTACACTTGTATGGAAACAAACTTGAAAACCTTAAGGAAATGGAGGACTTTCTGACATCACACAACCTGCCTAGGTTGAAACAAGAAGAAATTGAGACCCTAAATAGACCAATAACAATCAAGGAAATTGACTATGTAATAAGAAAACTGC
>NW_006952854.1:0-874 GCF_000164805.1 Carlito syrichta | reverse complement strand
TTTGGATATCAAGAGAAAGACGTCCATAATGTTCTTTGGGAACTGGAATCCAAGATTCTTTGTCCCCCTTCAATGACCTCCCCAAAATGTGGAATATTCCAAACAAAAAACCCCAATTCCTACCTGCCCACGCAGAAGAATTTTCTGGACTTTGAGGTCTCCTGAATCGAGGAATTTTGAACCAATATACCTTTTGACTCTGGGGAATATGATTATGGTCTTAGATGGTCCCAGGAAACAAAAGGATTTCTAGGGCTAAGTCCTTGATTACAACTAACAAGAGGACCAAAAAGATCCAGAGTTTCTGTAATGACAGATTTAGCATATCCGTGGAGCAAGTAGCTCTGAAAATGTAGGGACTTAGAAGCCCAGATTGCTGATAAAACCTTATCTAGAGGCCCTGTAGATTCTGGAAAATGAGAACTCCTATAACCGGATTTCCTTTTAATTCTCAGTAAAGATGCCCTGATTTTTCCTTTCGATTAGGATGCCATATCCAGTATATCAAAAGACAGATGCCCAGAAATTTCTTTTGTTCGTGGATTCCATGATTCCTGGTTACCATTAAAAGTACATAGTAAACATTTGACAAGTGCAAAACACTTGTCCCGTCTAAAAATAAAGAAAGACATGGAAGGGGAAGGATTACAGGGTTCACATTAAGACCAGTGTTACATCCAAATATGGCAAGAAGATTCTTTTTCTCCTGGAATCTGGCCTTAGTTGTTCTGAGGATCCTAACAGACTTGGAGTGCCCAGTACCATTTACAACTTTTAAAAGGACCAGAATGTTGCTGGAGTCCTGAAATGACCGATTCATAATATCCGAATGCTAAATTGTTCTGAAACATTTGGGGAGCTAGAAGATTTGTTT
>NW_006952853.1:0-3300 GCF_000164805.1 Carlito syrichta | reverse complement strand
CCCATAAACTTCAGGGTTTCTTGCTAAGGGCTAAGCACGAATTTGGGTTTTTGAAGCATAAACTAGGGAAATGAAATCCTCATATAAAGGCAAATGCACCGGCTTTTCCTAAGAAAGAATAAGGAATGTGGGTGACATGTTTTCCCAATCTCCAAAAAAGCATACGACGTCTTCCTAAGATCTAAACAAGAATCAAGCTTTCGACACATGTATCTGTGAACAGGAGTACTCATATACAGGAAACTGCATGACTGTTGCTAAAAATAAGGAATCTGGGTTATACGAGTCCTTAGTCCTGAAAATCTACAGGGCATCTTGTTGACGGATAAAGAAGAATCAGGTATTCGAGGCATGTATGTGTGTAATAGTAATCCTCATATATAGGAAACTACGTGGCCTCTTGCTAATAAAATAGAAGAAATCTGTTTTCCACAGTTCTTCTATCAAAAAAATCTACATGATTTCTTATTAAGGGAAAAACATGGAAGAGGGTTTCGATACAGGAATCAAGGGAAAGAGAGTCCTCACATACAGGACACTACATGGCCTCCAACTAAGTAGGAATAAGCATCATTGTTGTTCGCACCCTCAATCCAACAATTTCCAAGGTTGTCTGCTATGGTATAAAAAAGAAACAGATCTTCGAGGTCCCCAAATGTTTCAGAGCAATTTAGCATTCGGATATTATGAATCAGTCATTTCCGGACTCCAGCAACATTCTGGTCCTCTTGAGAGTTGTAATCGGGTTTCTGGTAGTACAAGTCCCATAGGTTTCTCGGGACAATTAAGGCCAGTTTCCCATAAAAAAGTATCATCTTGCCGTATTTGGATGTAACTTTGGTCTTAGCATGAATTGGTAACCCTTAAATTTCGGTTTGTACTTTATTTGTAGAGGGTCCGAGCGTTTTGCAGTTGTCAAATATTTAGTACAAATTATTAAAATATAACCAGGATCCATGGATTCCTCGTCACTAGGAAACATCTGGACATCTGCATTTTTGTACACAGAGTTTTGGAATCCACAAGGAGAGGGAAATTCAGGGCATCTTGCTGAAATCGGAAACGGAATCTTGGAGGTCTCAATCGCCTAAATCTACAAAGCCTCTTGATAAGGTGTAATCAGCAATCTGGGCTTCTATGTCGCCACATTTTTAGTGTGTCTTTTGAAAAGGGACCAGGAATCTTGGGTTCCAATTCCTCAAGAACTTTATGGGAGTCTTTCTCTTGATATCCAAGCAACTGAAATTCTAGGTCACCAGCAAATACCTTAGTGTCTTGCTGAGAATTAAGCAGGAATTTCAGTAATGGGAGTCCTCATATACAGAACACTACACGACCTGTTGCTACGGAAGAATAAGGAATCTTGGTTACTCGAGGCCTCCATCCCAATAACCTACAGACTGTAGTGCTAAGTGATAACCACCATTCACGTATTGGGAGTAGGAATCTGGATAATGGGAGTCCTCATATACAGGAAACTGCACTGTCTATGGCTAAAGTAGAAAAAGGAATCTTGTGTACAAGTGTCCTCCATCCCAATAAAACTTCAGGGTTTCTTGATATGGGCTAAAAACGAATTTGGGTTTTTGAAGCATAAACTAGGGAAATGAAATTCTCATATACAGGCAAATGCATTGACTTTTCCTAAGAAAGAATAAGGAATGTGGTTGACATGTTTTCTCAATCTCCAAAAAAGTATACGGCGTCTTCCTAAGATCTAAAGAAGAATCAAGGTTTCGACGCATGTATGTGTGAACAGGAGTACTCATATACAGGTAACAGCACGGCTCTTGCTAAAATTAAGAAATCTGGGTTATATGAATCCTCAGTCCTGAAAATCTACAGGGCATCTCACTGACGGCTAAAGAAGAATCAGGGATTCAAGGCATGAATGTGGTTAAACAATCCTCATATACAGGAAACTACATGGCCTCTTGCCAATAAAAGAGAGGAATACTGTTTTCCGCTGTTCTTCTATCAAAAAATTTACATGACTTCTTAATAAGAGCTAAAAAAGAATCAGGATTTCAAAATAAGGATCAAGGGAAAGAGAGTTCTCACATACAGGACACTACATGGCCTCCTACTAAGTGCGAATAAAGAATCATGGTTGTACGTGCCCTCAATCCAAAAAATTCCCAGGTTGTCTGCTATGGGACAAACAAGAAAGAGATCTTCCAGTTCCCCAAATGTTTCAGAACAATTTAGCATTCAGATATTATGAATCGGTCATTTCAGGACTCTAGCAACATTCTGGTCCTTTTAAAAGTTGTAAATGGTACTGGGCACTCCAAGTCTGTTAGGATCCTCAGAACAACTAAGGCCAGATTCCAGGAGAAAAAGAATCTTCTTGCCATATTTGAATGTAACTCTGGTCTTAATGTGAACCCTGTAATCCTTCCCCTTCAGTGTCTCTCTATATTTTTAGACGGGACAAGTGTTTTGCACTTGTCAAATGTTTACTACGTACTTTTAATGGTAACCAGGAATCATGGAATCCACGAACCAAAGAAATTTCTGGGCATCTGTCTTTTGATATACTGGATATGGCATCCTAATCAACAGGAAAAATCAGGGCATCTTACTGAGAATTAAAAGGAAATCCGGTTCTAGGAGTTCTCATTTTCCAGAATCTACAGGGCCTCTAGATATGGTTTTATCAGCAATCTGGGCTTCTGTGTTCCTACATTTTCAGAGCTACTTGCTCCGCGGATACGCTAAATCTGTCATTACAGAAACTCTGGATCTTTCTGGTCCTCTTGTTAGTTGTAATCAAGGACTTAGCCCTAGAAATCCTTTTGTTTTCTGGGACCATCTAAGACCATAATCATATTCCCCAGAGTCAAAAGGTATATTGGTTCAAAATTCCTCGATTCAGGAGACCTCAAAGTCCAGAAAATTCTTCTGCGTGGTCAGGTAGGAATTGGGGTTTTTTGTTTGGAATATTCCACATTTTGGGGATGTCATTTGAAGGGGGATCAAGAATCTTGGATTCCAGTTCCCAAAGAACATTATGGACGTCTTTCTCTTGATATCCAAAACACTGGAATTCTCGGTCACCAGGAACTGTCTCGGCATCCTGTAGAGTGAAGCAGGAAACTGTGTAATGGAGGTCGTTATATACAGGAAACTACACGTCATATTGCTAAGGAAGTATAAGGAATCTTCCTTATATGAGTCCTCAATGCCAAAAACTATGGGCCGTCTTCCTAAGACCTAACCACGAATCAGGTTTTGAAGTAGGTAATTGGTAATGGGAGTCCTCACATAAAGGAAACTTCACTGACTATGCTAAGTAAG
>NW_006952852.1:0-8398 GCF_000164805.1 Carlito syrichta | reverse complement strand
GAGAACCTATTCAGTAAATGTTGCTGGGAAAACTGGCTGACCACATGCAGAAGATTCAAACAGGACCCATATCTATCGCCATGCACAAACGTTAATTCCAAAAGGTTCAGAGACCTTAATGTAGCACCTCAAACAATATAAACTTTAGAAAATGAAGGACATACCTCATGGAAATTGGAACTGACATCCAATTCCTGAACAAAACTCGAAACCCACAGGTCATAGAGAGAAGATAGACAAGTGGGACCTTATTAAACTGACAAGCTTTGGCAATGCCAAAGAAACCATCAACAGAGGAGGGAGACAGCCTACAGACTGGGAAAAAGTATTTGCCAACACCAGGCCTGAAAAAGGCTTGAAATATTGAATCTACAAGGAACTCAAACGTGCTGAAAAGAAAAAATCAAACAACCCCCTTATAAAATGGGCAAAAGGTATGAACAGACACTTCACAAAGGAAGACATCCGAGCAGCCAACAGACACATGAAGAAATGTTCAACCTCACTAATCATCAAGGAGATGCAAATCAAAACCACACTGAGATACCAACAACTCCAGTCAGAATGGCAATTATCAACAACTCAAGAAATAACAGCTGCTGGAGAGAGTGTGACGAAAAGGAAACACTGCTACACTGTTGGTTGGAATGTAACCTAGTGCAACCTCTGTGGAAAGCAGTGTGGCGATTCCTAAAAGCGCTAAATATCAACCTCCCATATGACCCCGCAATCCCGCTACTGGGTATATATCCTGAAGAAATGAAATCACTCTATAAATAAAGATACCTGCACATGTATGTTTATCGTAGCATTGTTCACAATAACAAGAACCTGGAAGCAACAATGCTGCCCATCAAAAGAGGACTGGATTAAAAAATGTGGCACATATACATGATGGAAAACTACGCAGTCATAAAAAAGAACAAAATCATGAATTTCACAGCAACCTGGATGAAGATAGGGTCTAATACTGAGTGACCTCTCATAGAAACAAAGATCCGAGTATCACATGTTCCCACCCATATAATGGACCTTGAACATCCAATGTAATACTAAGAGGAAATGACTGACAATAGTGGGAAACTATGGAGGGGGTGATGGGATTAACGGTAGAAAACATCTGTCTGGGGATGGGGAAATACCTCTTATCAACAGGGTGCCTGAACAAAACATATTTATATACCTAACCCTTAACTGTACCATACACTATCATAATAAAAAATATTGATAAAAAATATTAAAATAAATAAATAAATAAATAAATAAATAAATAAAAGCTGTACAACATGGAACGTATTTTATTTCCTTATTCTACTTTTATTTTTTTTTATTTTAAAAACGGTTACAATTCAGGGTTAGGCCTAGAAATGTTCATTATGCAGGGAATGATTTTTTAAGAAGTGTATAATACTCCAATGATAACTCCTTTTCCTTTTAATACATTAGTATACATGGTATATATCTGCCTTCAAAATCGATAACTACAGTGTTTCGCACATAAATTCTGAATGTTTTTTTTCTGCCTAAATCGAAACTGTTTGAGATTTCAGATCTATATCATTCTTAGATAACTGAACGTTGAGATTCAGTGTACCTAAGTGCTATTCAGAAGGCAGAATACATAATAAATCTTAAAAATTTTAGAAAATAAAACAGTATCGTAATTTAATACAGCCTTTTCCATTCTTGAAATTTGTTTACAATTTCTTGGTGGACTCTGTATTTTTGGCTTGTTAATTTTGATTAAATGTTACAGATATGCAATCCTTAGAGAAAAGGTTCCCTTATATATTTGAAGGAAATATAAAATCACATTACTTTCATATTGTATCCCAATTTATATTTTTAGAAGAGTATTTCCATTGTATCCCCTAGTATTTTCTCTACCTGAGACATAATGCTGTACTTTGCAACAAAGTATCCTGTTAATCTGATACTTTTAATCACCAAGCATGTAAAATCAGGCACACAGAAAAAGAAAATTTGGGGCCAAATATACATAAACCAAAATACCATGGAGATTTACAAAGTAGTAAGTATTTGGGCTCCTCATTAGTATAAACATTTAGATAATTGAAAATTCTGGAAAAGTGACGATGATCTTAGCTAAAGCGATTTTCAAATCCTGTTAGAAAAACATCTCAAAGGCTGTTACATAATAGTAAAAACATCCAAAAGTTTCTAAACTAAAGAAAGTTCTAAAATAGTATGTGGTTGTGCTATAACCAAGCTCCAACAGGATTCGGTGACCATAATAATAAACACTCCCTTGTGGCCAACCCACTCAGGTCCCCTCACAGTGTGGGAGCTTCCCTTTTCTCTCAATAAATACTACCTTACCAAAAAAAAATTACCGTTTAGTGTATTGTTGAATGGTCACTTAAACCTGGAGAAGTTTTTATATAGGTGAGAACACATGGTTTTATTCACTTCTTGGGAATAAAATCCACCATGTCTACCGCATTTGGCAGCGCACTGTACACAAGCCCTTGAAACCTAAGGGTTGCTCAGTAGTCATGGTCCCTCCATTATGATGTCAAAGTTCTGAGGCTGATGGCATAAATGACAATTTGACATGCTTGTTTCCCTGACTTTGCTTACCTCTTTAATGTAAAAATTAGCCTTTGGGGCAATCTACAGATTCAATGAAATAACCATTAATTTAATATCATTCTTCTCAGACCTGGCTATTACAAAAAAAGGATTCATAAGACCGGGCCTCGATGGCACAGCCTGTAATCCCATGCCTTAGGGAGGGTGAGGTAAGTGGATTGCCTGATCCCGAGCGTTTGAGACTCACCTGGGCAGCGAGACATCAACTCTACAATAAATCCAAAAATCAGCCGGGCATGGTAGCGCATACCTGTTATACAGGATACTTGGAAGGTTGAGGCAGAAGGATCACCAGAGCACAGCAGGTCGAGGTTGCGGTGGCCGGGAGCAGCCACTACACTCCAGTCTGGGCGACAGAGTGAGACTCCAACTTAAAAAAAGAAAAAGAACATATTCAAATGAAATCATAAACACTTAAGAATAGCCAAAAGAATCTTATCAAAGAAACAAAGCAGGAGTTATAACTGTTCTAGACTTCAAACTTTACTATCTGTTTACAGTATTCAACATGGCCTGATATTGGTACAAGAAAAGGTCCATAGGCCAATGGATTACGATAGAGAATGAAATCCTCAAATTCTCAACCAACATATCTTTGGAGAAACCTCGAAGAACCAATGGGTAATGAAGAACATATTCAGTAAATGGTGTTGGGAAAAAGCTGACAACATGAACCAGATAGAAACAGGGCCCCTGTCTATCACTATACACATTAGCTCTAAATGGATTAAAGACCTAAACTTAAAACATCAAATTATAGTAATCTTAGAAATTACAGGAGACACCATTAGTGAAATTGGAACCCGAAACTCTTCCTCTTCAGAACCCTAAATACACAAGTCTTAAGAAGTAAGATAGACAAGTGGGATCTCACCAAATTAATATACTTCAGCAAAACAAAACAAAACAAAAACCATCAAAAGAGCAGGGATACAGCCGAGAGAATGGGAAAAATGGTTCTCCATTATATATCTGTAAAAAGGCATAACATCTAGGATCTACAAGTAACTCAAACACTCAGAAAAATGAGACAAACATTTGCTTTGAAAAGTGTGCAAAATACGTCATTGGACACTTCATAAGAAGCTATACGGGCAGCCAGCAGACACATGCAAATTGCTCAGCCTCATTCATAATCAAACAAATGCAAATGAAACCACTTTGTAATACCACATACCCCCTGTAAGACTGACCATCATTAATAAAACAAACAATAACAGATGCAGGTAAGGATTTGGGAAAAAATAAATGCTTCTATACTGCATGTGGAATGAAAAGTAAACAACACCTTTGCAAAACAGTGTCGTGGTTTGTAAAGTGACAAGATATTGACCTACCATGTGACTCAGTAATCTGCTGTAGAGAATATACCTGGAGGAACTTAAATCATTTTACCAAAAAGATACTTGCACCAGTATGTTTTCTGGCAGCCCTAATAACAACTGAAAAAAATCATGGGTATGAACCCTATTGCCCATCAAAGCTGGAAAGGGATAAAATAAATGTGGTATATACACAGTGGAAATGTTATGCCGCCATAAAAAAGGACAGAAGCATTTTTGCAGAATGTTTGATCGATATGAGGGTAGGTCGTTTTTCAGTAATTTATCACAGAAACAAAGGACAGAGTTAGAAATGTTCTCACACATGAGCTGAAATTGATTACATAAGAAAAAGATTGACTGTAAGAAAAAGATTTGCAGTCGTGGAAAATGGCTTAGGGGGAGGGGAGAGATTGGTATTGGAGGGATACTGCTAAGGAATGGAAGGGCATACTTCATCAACGAGGGACCCTGTATAATCAATGTTTGCATATCTAACTGAATTGTACCCTACATTTAAAAAAAATTAAAATAAGTAAATAAATTTAAAACAAACTGTAAAATATGCTGGTTTCATTTTTTTATATTTTCTTACTATAAAAATGTTTATAATTCAGCGTTTGTATAGAAATGTTCATTATGCAGGGATTGATTTATGAAGAAGTGTATAATACTATAAGATAACTCCTTTTCCTTTTAATACGGTTGAATACATCGTTGAATTCTGCCATCAAAATTGATAACTGCAGTGTTTCTCATATAAATTCTGTATATTTTATTCTGCCTAAATTGAAACTTGTTGAGATTCCAGAACTATATCATTCTTAGGTGATTGAACCTCGAGATTCAGTGTACCTAAGTGCTATTCAGAAGACAGAATGCATAAAAAGTCTTAAAAATTAGAAAATAAACCACTATCCTTAACTTAGTATAGCTTTTTCCATTCTTAAAATTTGTGTATATTTTATTTGTGCACTCTGTATTTTCTGCTTGTTAACTTTGATTAAATGTTACAGATGTGCAATTCTTAGAGGAAAATTTCCCTTATATATATAAAGGAAATCTAGAATCACATTCCCCTTATATTTTAAACCAATTTATATTTTCAAAAGGGTATTTCCTTTGAATCCCCTAGTATTTTCTCTACCTAAAACATAATGCTGTACTCTGCAACAAAGTATCTGTTTAATCTGACACTTTTAATCGCCAAGCTTTTAAAATCAGGCACAAAGAAAAAAGAGAATTTGGGGTCCAATATATATAAACCAAAATAACATGGAGATTTACAATGTATTAAGGATTTGGGCTACTCATTAGAATAAAAATTTACAAAATTGAAAATTCTGGAAAATTGACGAAGATCTTAGCTAAAGCGATGTGCAAATCCTGTTAGAAAAACGGCTCAAAGGCTGTGACATAATACTAAAAACATCCAAAAGTTTCTAAACAAAAGAAAGTGCTAAAATAGTATGTGATTTTGCTATAACCAAGCTCCAATAGTATTCGGTGACCATAATAATAAAAGACTACATCGTCGACCACCACCTCAGGTCCCTTCCCAGTGTGAGTGATTCTCTGTCCTCTCAATAAATACTGCTTTGCTAACAAAAAAAGACTACCTCATTTCGTGGAATCTTGAATGTTCACTTATACCTGCAGAAGTTTTTGCATAAGTGTGAACACCAAAGTTTCTTCACTTCTTGGAAATGAAATCCACCATGTATACCGCATTTGGCAGAGCACTGTACATAAGCCCTTGAAGCCTAAGGATTGCTCAGTAGTCAAGGTCACTCCCATTATGATGTCAAAGTTCTGAGGCTGATGTCATGAATGACAATTTGACATGCTTATTTCCCTGACATTACTTACCTGTTTTAATGTAAAAATTAGCCTTTTAGCCAATCTACTGATTCAATTAAATAACCATTAAGTGAACATCATTCTTCTCAGACCTGGAAATTACAATTAAGTATTCATATGATTCAGGTTCGGTGGCTCAGCCTGTAATCCTGCGACTTTGGGAGGCTGAGGTGAATGAATTGCTAGAGCCCGCGGTTTCGAGCCCCGCCTCGGCAGAGAGACCTCATCTCTACAATAAATCAAAAAAACAGCCAGCAGTGGTAGCTCATGCCTGTGATTCCTGCTACTTGGAAGGGTGAGGCGGAAGCACCGCTGAGCCCAGCAGGTCAGGGTGCAGTGGCCGGGGGACTCCAGCACACACACACACACAAAAGAATTCACATGAAACAAAAAACAATCAAGAAAAGCCAAAAGAATCTTATCAAAAGGAACAAAGCAGAAGTTATCAATGTTCCAGACTTCAAACTTTACTATATGTTTACATTAATCAACACAGCCTGGTATTCCTACAAGCATAGGTCCATAGGCCAATGGATCAAGAGAGTGAATGAAATCCTCAAATTCTCAACCAACTCTTCTTTGAAAAAAACTCCAAGACCCCTGGGTAATGGAGAACATATTCAGTAAATGTGCTGGGTAAAGGCTGACCACAGGCAAAAGGTTGAAACAGGACCCCTATCACCATACACATTAACTCTAAATGTATCAAAGACCTAAACGTACAGCACCACATTATAATAATCTTAGAAAATACAGGAGACACAATTATGGAAACTGGAACCGGAAACTAATTCCTCTTCAGAAACTTAAATACCCATGCCGTAATAAGTAAGTTAGACAAGTGGGATCTCAGCAAATTAATACACTTCTGCAAAACAAAAGAAACCATCAGAAGAGCAGGGATACAGCCCACAGAGTGGGAAAAACGATTCTCCAAGTATATATCTGTAAAAAAGCATAATATCAAGGATCAACAAGAAACTCAAACGCTCAGAATAATAAGACAAACAAGCCCTTTGAAAAGTGTACAAAATATGTGATTGGACACTTTTCATAAGAAGATATACGGGCAGACAGCAAACACATTAAAATTGCTCAGCCTCACTCAAGATCAAAGCAAAGCAAATGAGACCACTTTGAAATACCACATACCCCCTTTAAGACTGGACACTACTAAAAATGCAAACAGTAACAGAGGCTGGGAAGGATTTGGGAAAATATAAATGCTTCTACACTGCATGTGGACTAAAAAGCAGAGCAACATCTTTGGAAAAGAGTGTGGTGGTTTCTAAAGGGACAAGATATTGACCTACCATGTGACTCAGTAATACCCCTGTAGATAATATACCTGGAGGAACTCAAATCATTTTACAGAAAAGATACATGCACAAGTATGTTTTTAACAGCTCTAATCACAATTGCAAAAACATGGTACCAACCATGTTGCCCATCAAAGCAGAAATTGATAACATAAATGTGGTATATAAAAAGTGGAATATTATGCAGCCATTAAAATGGACATATATAAGGATTTGTAGAAGGTTTGATGTATATAAGGTAGGTCGTTTTCAGTGATTTATCACAGAAACAAACAACAGAGTTACATATGTTCTCACTCATGAGCTGAACTTGATCGCTTATTGTGCTGTAAGTGGTATTCATGGAACATCTGTTAGGGGGAAGGGTGAAACTGGCAGGGAGGGATACTGATAAGGAAGCGAGGGGCATACCTCATCAACCAGGGACCCTGCATAATCAATGTTTGTATATCTAACTCTGAATTGTACCCCACGTTTAAAAAATAAATAAATAAATAAATGAATGAATGAATGAATAAATAAATAAATAAATGAAAACTGTAAAACATGCAACTGACTCTATTTATTTTATTTTTATTTTTATTTTTTATTTTAAAACTGGTTATAATTCAGGTTTGGGTCTAGAAATGTTCATTATGCAGGGATTGATTTTTTAATAATTGTATAATACTCCAATGATATCTCATTTTCCTTTTAATACGTTGGAATACATGGTATAATTCTGACTTCAAAATTCACAACTCAAGTTTTTCTCACATAAATTATGAATGTTTTATTCTGCCTAAATTGAAACTTGTTGAGATTCCAGAACTATATCATTCTTAGAAAACTGAATCTTGAAATTCAATGTACTTAAGTGGTATTAAGATGGAAGAATGCATAATAAATCTTAAAAATTTTAGAAAAAAATCAGTATCATAATTTCATACAGCTTTTTCCATTCTTAAAATTTGTGTAAATTTTCTTGGTGCACTCTGTATTTTCTGCTTGTTAATTTTTATTAAATGTTACAGATATGCAATCCTTAGAGAAAAGTTTCCCTTATATATATGAAGGAAATATAAAATCACATTCCCTTTATATGTTAACCCAATTTATATTTTTAAAAGTGAATTTCCAGCTGGACTCGGTGGTTCAGCCTGTAATCCCACACCTTTGGGAGGCTGAGGTGAGTGGATTGCCTGAGCCCGCGGGTTCGAGACCCGCCTGGGGCAGCGAGACCTCATCTCTACAATAAATCAAAAATCAGCCTGGCGTGGTAGCGCATGCCTGTAATTCCGGCTA
>NW_006952851.1:0-806 GCF_000164805.1 Carlito syrichta | reverse complement strand
TGTAAACGGGTATCGGGAACTCAAAATCCTTAGGGTCCTCCGAACAATGAAGGCCAGATTCCAGGACAAAAAAAATCTTCTTGCCATATTTTGATGTAACTCTGGTCTTAAGGTGAACCCTGTAATCCTTCCCTTTCCGTGTCTCTTGTTATTTTGAGAGGGTACAAAGGTTTTGCAGGTGCCAAATGTTTGGTACGTATTTTTAAAGTTAACGTGGAATCATTGATTCCACGAATCTAGGAAAATTCTGGTCATCTGTCGTTTTGTATAAAGAGTTTGGAATCCACATCGACAAGGAAAATCAGGGCATCTTGATGAGAACGAAGAGTATCCGGATCTAGGGGTTCACATTATCCGGAATCTCCAGTGCCTCTAGATCAGGTTTAGTTAGCAACTTGGGCTTCTGGATCCCAACATTTTTCAGAGTTACTTGCTCAGTGGATCTGCTAAATTTGTCAGTAGCGATCCACAGGATCTTTCTTGTCCTCTTGTTAGTTGTAATCAAGGATCTGTCCCTACAAATCCTTTTGTGCCCTAGGAATATCTACGACCATAATAATGTTCCCCAGAATCCAAAGTCATATTGGAACAAAATCCCTTGATTCAGGGGACCTCAAACTACAGAAAATTCTTGTGGTCGGGCAGATTGGAATTGGGATGTTGGATTTTGAGGATTCCACATTTTGGGGAGGTCTGGTGAAGGCGAACGAGGAATCTTGGATTCCAGTTCCCAAAGAACATTATGGGAGTCTTTTTCTTGATATCCAAACAACTGGAATTCTCGGTCTCCAGGAACAGTCTCAGGA
>NW_006952850.1:0-752 GCF_000164805.1 Carlito syrichta | reverse complement strand
AACCGAGATGTTTACTTGTGTCCTAGAATTTGGGCATTAGAGGTTCCAGAATCTAAATGGACTTGCAGTGCCATATTTTCTTTTAAACTATCGAGATGACCAGAATGTTGCTGGACTTCTGGAATGACTGATTCATAATATCCACATCGTAAACATCTCTGAAAAATATGGGGACTTTGAAACCCGGAGACTTCTAGTCTTAGCAAGATGACCTGCACATTATAGGAATTGAGGACTCGTGTAACCCAGATCCTTTAATCTTCCTTAGCAAGAGCCCGTGTAGTTTCCTGTCTATGAGGACTCCCATTTCCCAGATTCCTGCTTCGGAATTATGATTCTTGTTTAGCCCTTAGCAAGACGCCCAGTAGATTTTTGGTATTGAGACCTCGTGAAACAAGATTCCTTATTCTTTCTTAGCAAGAGGCTGTGTAGTTTCCTGTATATGAAGACCCCCATTATCCAGATTCCTACTTTGAAACCCTTATTCTTGTTTACCGTTAAAAAGACGCCCTGTAGGTTTTTAAGATTGAGGACATGTGTAAACCAGATTCCTTATTCATCCTTAGCAAGAGGCGGTGAAGATTCCTATATAAGAGGAATCCCATTCCTCAGATTCATACTTCAAATCCCTGATACTTTTTTCTCCCTTAGTAAGAACCACTGTAGGTTTTTGGGATTTGAGTACTCGTGTAATCAAGATTCCTTTTTCTCCCGTAGCAAGAGTCCATGCAGCTTTCCATATATGAGGACTC
>NW_006952849.1:0-555 GCF_000164805.1 Carlito syrichta | reverse complement strand
TTTTAAAAATTTATTTACTATACACATGAAGTCTCACCATGGTGCCCAGGCTGGTCTCTACCCCTGGACTCAGGCATTCCTCTGGCCTCAACCTCCCAAAGTGCTGGAATTACACAGGCATGAGCCACCACACCCGGCATCTCTAGGTCTTTTTAAAGAACAGAATTATACTTCAAAACAGTTATTTTATACCAAGATTTTAACTTGGTAACCTAGCAAACCAACAACCAAGGAAAACAAGTAGTTCCAAATTAAATGACTCTGTTTCAAATTCTGACACTTCATCTCAACAACTAGTGATATAGGACAAGGAATTTTGTCTGTTCCTTTAAAGAAAAAAAAATCTGCCAAATCCCAAGCATGTGCTCTTTACAGAGACTTGAGTAACCCACTTAGAACCCCATTAAAACCAGTGCTTGTGATTTAATAATAAAAAACAGAAAAAATGTCTAATCAAAAGGGGATAAAAAAAGAACTTAAATGTCTAGCATCCCTCCTAGTGAGCAATACATTCCTTCTTGGCCCTTTTTTGTCAGCTCTCAGGAAGACTTCCCG
>NW_006952848.1:0-709 GCF_000164805.1 Carlito syrichta | reverse complement strand
AATGGCGGAGATGATTCATTGGGTTGTGGAATCTGGCCTCACAGTCTCATGCAAGAAAAGCCAAGCAGATGGACTGATTCTCTGTAACACTAAGAAGATGAGCAGCTGGCTACTGGTGATTGGTAATGACAGATTTGTGGTACGGATATAGAAATTAGCTCTGAAAAATGTGGGGACTGGGACTCCCAAATCCTGATTAGCATTTTAGAAAAATACTGTAGGCTTCTAGTTATGAGAGATTCCTTAAGCCAGGGAAAAAAAGGCAAATACCCCAAAATTTGCAGGTCACATGGAAACTGATTTTTCATGTTCCACATGGCTAATATGAGTAGAAGCTTTCTTGGGACATAGTGTCTCAGATTCCTGTTTCGTTCTCAGCAATACGACCAGATGTTTCCCAGTGCCCTGGATGTCCAGACCCGTGGCTTCCAATAGAAGACTCCAGAATCTTCCTGTGGACTTGGAAACCAAGACCCTGGTGCCCTCCAAAAATTCCTTCTAAACATAGTGTAACATCTAAACCCAAGATCCTAATTCCGAATAGCTGAACTACCAGAAGTTTCTGGAGTATGAGGTAACCCTGAACTCAGGGCTGACATTCAAAAAACCCGAGATGATTACTTGTGTCCTGAATTTGGCATTAGAGGATCCAGAATCTAAATGGACTTGTAGTGCCATATTTTCATTAAACTATTGAGAGGACCAGAAT
>NW_006952847.1:0-774 GCF_000164805.1 Carlito syrichta | reverse complement strand
CAGGCTTTCCCATGATAGTTCTGAGAGTGCAGAACTATCCCTCAGGTATAGCTCTTGACAACATGAAGGGTTTTCTGTTGGCAGCACCCTAGTCCTGTGGGGTAGAGCTGGGACCAGGGGGAAACTGAGGAAATGTTCTCTTCTGAGCTGAAGCTGACTCCAGAGGTGAGATAACAGGAGGTGGATAGAAAATTCATAGATGTTGAAACTGGGGAAGGTAGTGCATTCTCAACCAAAACCATTGTGTGTTTGGAACTCAGGATGATGTATCTGAGTCATGTTATGAGTTACATGATATTCCCCCCAATTTCATATGTTGGAAAACCTAGCCCCAAATATCTCAAAATGTGTACTTAGTTAGAAATAAGGTTCTCATGGAGGTAAAACAAGTTAAAAGAACATCATCCAATATGATAGGTGTCCTCTTTAAAAGGGGAAATTTGAATCCAGACATACACAGAAGAAAGAGGCAGAAATGGGAAGAGACACAGGGAGAAGATATCCATCTATAAGCCAAGGAGAGAGTCCTAAAACAGATCCTTCTCTCGCAGCCTCAGAAGAACCTACCCTGCCCTCCTTGATCTTGGACTTTTAGCCTCAAGGACTAAGAAATTAATGTCTGTTGTTCAAACTGCGCAATCTGGGGTACTTTGTCATGGCATCCCTAGGAAACTAAGACAAGTCAGAAACTCCTACAGTTTACATCCACTTCCAGAAATGCCTCTTCATTCTTAGGAAAGCTGGGAGTTCTCAATCACAAACACTAAGGAGAAG
>NW_006952846.1:0-3413 GCF_000164805.1 Carlito syrichta | reverse complement strand
TTTCATTGTGGTAGACCCATACCTGATATCGATCTATGAGCATAATACTCAATACACATTCGCTCAATTATTGAAGGTATCTGGACTTCAAGCTTTCTGCTTCTAGCTCTAACTGCCTTACAGAAGAGTTATAGGGCACATGAAAACTGAACCAAAAGAGGAGACAGTTGCCACATTTACTTTCCCGTCCCCACACCAAACAGCTTCCCCCACCATCAACACTTCGTATCAAAGCAGTCCATACAATTCAAGAAGCAGTTTTGACATATCATTATTAACCAAGTCCATAGTTTACATCATACATGGTTCTCTCTTTGAGTTGTACCTTTTATGTTCATATTTATGTCAGGTATTCTTTACCCTCTCCCAAAAAAGAGAAAGAGCTGAATTTAAGTTTTATTTCTTCCTTTTCTGAGCCTGTTTCATCACCTATAAAATAATCATTAATTGTAATCATATATCCTCTGAGCTTAAAGAACAGTCATTTTAACATTGCTTAAGCTAGCTATTTATTCTACTCCCTACTTCCTAATCATTAGCTAAGGACAGAACCAGCTTTCTGGAGTGAGTTATTTATAACTGTTTCCCAACTCCCAACTATGTCTTACATGGTATACTCCTCTATTCTCAGCATTTGTTTTCCAGTTATATAAGACCATGCTGACCTAATCTATTATAATCAGCCTTTTCTGTCTGCCCACAAGCCCACCATCTAGAGTCACAGGACTGCCACCCTGGCAACACCAAGGACAGAAGACCAGTGTTATCAATACTTAGCTATGCAGTGCTACAGATGTTTTTACACTGATTCCTTGTTAAATGTTAAAAGGTCTCCTCCCTCAATTACCAATACCATGCTGCTCTTGCCTGCATGGGGCACATTTAGAGACTGTTCTAAGTGTGAATAAACTCTTTTACTTTGTCTTTACAATTATTTGCTTTATTCCCATGTCACTGGCCCAAGAAACCTCAGTTTACCCAAATATATGCTCTTTAGGATTTCTGAAAACAATATACAACTTTCCATGTAAGATCTCAGGGAGGTACTAGTGGGTTTCTTCACTCAAATTATTACATCTTCTGTGCAACATAACTTAAGGAACTGGGAGGAGTGTTCATTTAAGTAAGGAGTGTCCCCAACACTAACAGTCGGCCTGTCTTTTACCTGAGATCAATGGTCATAGTCTCATTTTTGAAAGACTGAGAAGCAATCACAGAATATGACAGATATTGGCCCTTTCAGCTTCTGCAGGTGGTTAAATGAAGGTCAATGTCTGTAAGCAAGGGACAACCAGGCCAAGTGTGTGCCAGTGACAGAGGCACAGACCACAGAATACTTTTCAGGGATGTGGTTTCTGGCCTTAATCTTGGCTGAGAAACATCCAGAAAAGTTGTATCTTGACCCCAGTCACTGTGAACATGATGACATTGACTCACATGGTTTCAATATACCATCCACCAAACACCAATATCCCAAATAGTCAGTTTGGCACCCTAAGTGCCAGGATAAGATACCAGACAGAGAAGTGTACCATATGTTCTCCTTGAACAATTATAAGTGGACGTTGAACAATTATAATACTATAAGAAAGGGATTGGCAGTAGTGGGAAACTGTCAAGGGAGGGGGGTGGGATTGGAAGTTGAGGGAAACTGCTAGGGGAGGGAGGGGCATACCTCATCAACAAGGATACCTGCATAATCAACATTTGTATACCTAACCCTGAATTGTACCCCACATCTTTATAATAATAATAACAAAAAGACACCAGACAGAAAGAACCTTGGCAGCAACCCATGCAATGCCCAGATGCTTCACTACTGTGCATGCTTACTAAGACACCTGAACAGGACTTTGGTGGGTACAGCACCTTTGTTCAGCCAGGGGTCACGAGCACGACAGGTTGATGGTATTGTATAAGGCTGTGCACTCTGCATAATTCACAAAATGAAAAGCTAAGCTTTGTTTGTCCTTCCAGATGTTTCCAAATCCTTGAAAGACATGAGGAAATAGGCCCATAAATGCAATATTTGTCTTTAGTGGGCCAATCTAAAGATTTTCTTCTTGTGGGTTCTTGCAATCTTGTATCACACGCTACCTATTCAATGGCACTAGAAAAGTACCTGGACAAATTGATCAAGGCCTCTCTAAATCTTACCACCAAGAAAAATAATTGTGGCCTCCCCAAACTATATAGGTCTTACACTAAATGTAACATTTCCTCTCCCAAACCAGATTAGTCCACATATCAATCATTAAAAACTAAGCTTTAATGCACTTTATGACAGCTACAAGAGAAGGTAGTGGGAAAAGCACTCACTAGAAGAAAAAGAACAAAGTCAATACTGGCCAAGCCTGGCTGACTGCAGACATCTGTTCCTTAGACTTGGGTGTACAATATGACTCACCACCATATCCTTTTCCACAGAATCCTCTTCCATTGTCCCCTAAAACCCATTAGTCAACTTAGTTCATGATGCTGCAAAATAAAACCATCATCAAGAGAAAAGCACTCAATATGTCTTACAATGTTGAATGTTTTAAAAATATAACAAGAAAAAGAACACAGATAAAACAGAACATTTAAAAGCAGTCTATATTGTACATACACACTAATGAATGACATAATCGAGGTGATAAGACATGAAACAAATGGGGAATTTATATTAAGCTGATTCTCTTTGGCTACAGAATTCACAGCAATTTCTGGACTATCAGCCTACCTTAAAAATATTGTGTTGTCTGTTCTGTTAATATAAAATGAGTGTCAACTTGTTTCTCACAGAGATTTTAAAAAATCTGCATGAATCTCTTGTTTCCTGCACTCCCACCTTGCCTGTTTTCTGTTCTCCACTAATATCTTTTTCTTTCTCTATTGTTCTCTACATTTTGTTGACCAACCACCCAAGCAGAGCAGACAGAGAATCCTAGATACCCAAGATTTTACAGTGGCTGTTTGCAAAGTGGAGGAGGCTCCAGTAACTGCCACACTGTGGAAGAGAATGCCTCTCAAGTATAAAGGAGCAGGATGGCAGGGTGTCTGCATAGCCCAGGGAGCTGGAGGTAGAAAATTACGTCCAAAAGAACAGTGGTCAAAGGCCAGAAAAGAAAGGTGTGTAGTCAGCTGTCTTCCACCACTCTAGTGTTTGCTTCTAGAGGGAAGAATACATTTTTTAAACATGAAAACAAGTTTAAAACACATTGGAAAGAAGACTCTTGCTCTGGAAGCTGATAGAAAGTAACACCCATTATCTGAAGTACACAAGACCAAGGCTTCAAAAACAATGCCTAAATCAGGGCAGAGAAAAGGAGAGAAGAGACACTGAACACAAACTGGCTTAGCTCGGCCCAGTCCAAGGAAGACAGGATTCAAAAAGAAGAAACAAAAAAAGCCTAGGACCACACATCATTTCC
>NW_006952845.1:0-8616 GCF_000164805.1 Carlito syrichta | reverse complement strand
CTCATCTCTTTTCTTTAGTTCAACCCATAGGGACAAAAAAAATAGGTCTTTAGTCTTTGAATCCTTAACATCTAAAGAAGAAGCTGTCATGTGGGAGTTCTTAAAGTAAATATTTATTGAAATAATTTAATAATTATTCCTAGACAAAAAGTTTACTGGTTTTATTATGTTGCTTAGCTTCCCCTAGGAATGTTTCTGGTTCTTGCAAAAACATAAGCAAAAGGCAAAGTGTTTTTGTTTGTATCTTTTCCACTACTTCTCCCACTACTAACCGTTGAGTGTCCCTTACCACTTTAACCTCGATATCATACTTGCTTTGTAATAATGTGCATAATCATAACTCTGTGGAATGATATTTTGGCATAAACAGTAAGTAATTCACATAAATTATGGCAATTAATATACTTTATGCAGTCACATATAGTCTTTCAGGGATTACATAGGAGAGAAAAGGGAGAAACTGGACAAAGGAATTCTTAATTAACACAATGAGGATACATAGGATTTTCAATTAGAATTACATTTGGTTGTCAGTGACAGAAAACTCACAACAACAGAGACTTAAAGATACATATGTGGTCCACGACTCTTGATGTCTCTGCTCCAGGAATCTCTCAGGGACAGAGACTAACTCACTATTCCACCTTTCCCAGGGTGTGGCCCTTGTGGTTCCAACATGGTATCTCCCACATTCTAGACAGCAGGTTGGGGAACATGATAAAGAAGAACAACAAAGGACAAATGCAAGTTATCTTTAAAGAAAGATTCCTTTACCTTACTTCAGTATGTGTCCACATATATCTTTTGTGTGTGTACAATAACTTAACAATATGTTCATACCCAGCTACAAGGGTGAATGGAAAATATAGTCTTTATTAAGGACAACTTGGTGCTAGGTAGAAATTCTACTACCATAGAAGAAAGGGTAAACGGATGCTTGGGAAGGATATGACAATCTCTGTTACACATATTAGTGCAAAATTAATGAGGGAACAAGAAATATTGCTGCTTAAGTACTAATTAGTATAAAGAAAGATATTAGGAAACAAACCACAACATTGATACCATTAATGATTTTATTAATATTAAATTGTATATGAATTGAGTGCATGTGCCAGGCACTGTGCTAAGATCTTTTAAAGTATCATCTCACTTAATCCTCCCATTCATTGCACAAAATAGTTGCTAATATTGTATTAATTTTCTTGGTGCAGAAAAAAGTTTGGAAAACACAAGTAACTTGTCTAAATTTGCAGGGTAAGCCAGTGATCATACTAATGAAAATAATAATTAGAATATTGGATTGTGTTATGAAGGTGATGGTTCTATTGCTGTTCTAACAAGTTATCATAAACTTAATTCTGTCTCTTTTCTAAGACCTTAATCTCATTTATGAGGAAGTCACTCTCATGGCTATCACCTCTTAAAGGCCCCACTTCTTGATAGTATCATATCGATAATGCTTGAATTTCAAGAGGACACATTCAAATTATATAATACTTAGTATGATCCTTATTTTTCAAATCAATATTTTTGTTAACAAAAACGATAATTAAAAAGAAGCAGAACATAAAATTTATCTTCTTTGGATAGAATTTATATTCATTCTGGAAGTATATTTATTTTTAAATAATGTTTTTATGACATTATCTCGTTATTTTTTAGTTAATTGCATAGTTACATGTTCAATATTATAGATTGCAATTTTACTAAAGTGAGAGTCAGATTTATTTTAACCTCAGGAAAAATGAATCAACATAAAGTTTTTTTATATACCATGAGAGTTTAATACACTAATAATCAGATGAGGCACCACTGAATGAATAATTAGGAATAAGTATTTATCCTACTTTTCTATATTTTCAATTTTTGATGCTAAGATTTTCTCATATTCTAATATATAATTATAAAAATTGTCTTGTCTTGTATACAAATGTACATATTGTATGATTATATAATAAATCCCAGATCATCACCAAACACTTAGCTGGATTTCTGTTTTCTCAATAATAAAATAAAGATAATGATTTAACTTAATAATTTAAGTTGTTTTCTCATAGATCTCTTGAAAGGATAATATGATATGCATTAACATATGTGTTATGTAAATACATAACATAATATGTATTAACATGCAATACAAAGCCTGGAATATATATATATATTCAAAATGTCAGCTGTAATATTACTATTACTCTAATGCTGCTGCAGCTACCAACATCATCACTACCACATTCCTAAAGTGTGAGCAGGTATAAGCCCTCCATCTAGGTTTGTGCTTAGTTTCGTTCTGTACAAATAACACGTGCCTTCATACATTTCAGAACTTGAAATATCCTTGTGGGGACTCCCTGCTGATATTAGTCATCAGAAACCATCAGCAGATGCTTCTTATAAGTTAGAATAGACTGCTGCCAAGAAAGCCCAAAAAAGAAACTGCCAAGAGCTGTGAACTTTTGCTCTCTGTCACCGAGATGTTTCACTGCAGAACGGAAGGTTATCTTAATGACAGTTGGTGGAAATATTCACTCAATCAGGAAATATTGTTTCCTGGTCCACCTGCCCAGTACCTCAATAAGCCACTGCGGTCTGGTAGTAAAGAGAGAGAAGGAGGAGATGTTGTACCTATGTTACCAACACTTGCCCTTCTTAGTATTATAGCTCTTTAGACTACTGAGTCTTTAACTGATGAGGAGAGTCATTCTGATGACTTGATTACCCTCATATGGGCAGTGTCACATAGGTACATATCATCAAAGTGCACAAATCTAATTTATTTGCACAGCATTACATACCTGCCTTGAATTTTAGCCCCTGCTGACTTAATGGCACAACCACTCACATTGATGATACCAGAGGAAAGGACGGGAAGAAGCAACATCTGTAGAAATAAAATGTGACCTTTTTTCTGTTAAGACTTCTTCCACATCCTCTTTGTAAACTCTTGGTGTATGATGATCTCCAGCATCCAAAAGCAAGCATAAAACTCTTCCTATATCTTAAAGTAGCCAGACAAATGCCAGTATTGTAAATCCTTGACTTTACATGGGAAATTCTATGTTTTACCATGTAAAATTTGACTCTAAAATTGATTTTTTTAAAAAGACAAATTTCCTGCCTTCAGAAAGCTTCTAGCTAGTACTTGGAACAGACAATAAAATGGTAAATGCAGAAATAAGTAGTCACAACTTGAAGAAATCACCCCAAATAAAATAAAGAGGAAGAAGCCTCTTAGAAGTGTCAGCAAAGACCTATCTAAGCAGAAAATTTTTAAGTCATTGTTGGAGGACAACAAGGCATTAGCAATGCAGACAACAGAGTGTCTGCGACAGAAAAAAAGTGCTCATAAAGGCCCAAGGTGACCCCAATGTCTTCTAGAAATGACAGGGCCTCTATGACATAGTGGGTAATGAGGACAATGGGATGATATGGAGGCTGTAGAACTAAAAAAGACCCAGATCACATAGGGCTTTCTGTTGTCAAAAATTGGAAGGAGAATTGGAAGTGGAAGAAGACACTGATAAGCACAATGCCTAAGGGGTTGCTCTCTTACTTCATTCAGATTTCTCTCCAATATCACCTCCTTCTTCACTGACCACTGTATCACTTTCTATCACCTTAGCTTGCTTTGTTTTTCTTTACAAATGTTCACTGCATATATGAGCATTTGAAGACTTTATATTGTATAAAATCATATGATACATTCCTTTTGTATGTATTATTTATCCCCCAATGAGGGAAGGAAAGTTTATTGATATCCCCAGCACTAGCACAGTATCTGGTAAAGAGTAACCTGTTATTAAATATTTATATAAAGAATTAAATAAATTAAGAGTTTTTAGGTAAATGATTTATATTGTCTCATATCTGTTTTAACTTGCCATCCAAAATGTAAAATAATAGCTTAGTAACTGAAGTGCAGTTCACAAAATAAGAAACAGTAATATAACTACTGTTTCCCACTCTGTTTTGTAGTAATTAATGTTTTATTTACAATTAACACATAATCATTGTACATGTTTTAGGGTACAATGTGATGTTTCAAAGCATGCATATATTTTTTAAGGATCAAGTTGGGTCATTATAATATCTATCACTTTAAACATGTATTGTTTCTTTGCATAATAACATTCAAAATCTTTTCTTTTAGCTATCTTGATATATACACTATATCATTATTTGCTACAGTCATCTTAGTGTGTAACAGAATACCAGACATATTTTTTCTAATTATAACTTTGTACCCCTTAACCAACCTTTCCCAGTGCCCCCTCATTCCTTACCCTCCCCAACCTCTGGGAATCACTACTCTACAATGAAAACGATGAAGCGCTGATGAAAAAAGTTGAAGAGGACACAAATAAATGGAAAGACATCCACAGTTCAGAAGCTGGAAAAATTAATATTATTAAAATGTTCATATTACCTAAAGCAATCGACAGATTCAAAGCAAATCTTATCAAAATACCAATGACATTTGTCATAGAAATAAAAATAAGAATCTGTCCCCAGTCTTATCTTACCAATCGAGTCCAGAGAGTAGTCATTCATGGACTAGGAATCTTTCTCCCTAGATAGTTGTAGTAGGTAATTATTTTTATACTTCTTGAACTCTTACCTAAATTGTTTGTTTAGGAAGATAATTTTGGAGGTACACAAGGCCTTCCATGTATATAACATGATAAAGATCCACTACTTAGTGACTTTGTTTAAAGAAATTACATAAACAAAAATAAAAGTAACAACAAATACCACCTGCATAAATGAACACTTGTATACCTAACCCTGAATTATACCCCACATCTCCAAAATAAAATGTTTTTTTAAAACTGCTATGAATTGAGAAGCTAATAACTTTCAAATATCTCCTTTGGGGTCATAAGCAAAATATAAAGAGAAAGTGAAGACTGGAATTTGAATCCACTGCATGGTTCATTACATGTAAAGGTGACTAGTATCTGATTCTCACTACTATGGTTGTGTGTCTAATAGTTTTGAACAAATTTATTCGTTTTCTTAAAGTCTGGAGTTAAATATTTCATATAAAAATTTTAAAAGGAAATAAACTAATAAAATCTGCAACCATAAAAACCTGCAAACTAGCACAAAGTGATAAATGCCTTCTTTCTACTCAATCTTGGAAAAGATATTCTTGGAAGATATTCTTTTCCAAGATTATTTTCTGAACTGAAACAATAGCAGCTAGAAGCAAGTGAAGAAGTAATAAACCCAGCATCTGTTTGTGACAGTTCCATGTTGTATATGATATATCTGTTGTATATTAGACTTTACTTGTTATCTAAGAAAGGCAAAACCTCAACAAAATGATAGAGACCTCTAAAATATGTGTTTCAGTATCTATTGAAAATAGTTTTTGAATTTTCCTGATGTAGGCCTACTAGGCTCCCCTCACATTTCTGAGCATCATAAACTCTTCCCTACCTAAATATCAAAAGATCAGCTCCTCTCTTGCTGAGCCTAAGCCAATTCTCAGAGGTGATCTTACATTATACTTGTATATACTTTGTGGAAGCATAAAAATGGACAATTGCCCCTGTATCTTAGGGTCTTCATTCAGAGGGCTCCTGTGTATACACATCAAATATATGTGTATGCCTTCTCTTCAGTTAAAAAAATATAGAGATAGATAAATGGAAACATAGATATCCTGGACCAAGATAATCCCATCATTAATAAGAGAAAAAAATCACATAAAGGGACCTTATCAAATTTACTTTAATGGCCGCATGCATATTTGTTCTCCAAAATGTTTAGGATATACATGCATCCTATCTCATACATCCTTGCAATGATTATCTTCCTAAAATCAAGAATATTATCTGCAAGAAATTTCATCAAGATCTATACATTCAAATTGATCATATATGAATTATGGAATTTAAATTATATCCTCCAATAGCTAAGCATAAATAAATGATGGAAAAAAAACAATGGGTTTGTACTGTTGTAATGTAGATTTAATATTTGATGCATTTTTCATTTTATGTGGCTTCTTCCCTTCGGTAAAACATTTGTGGTGCCTTATTTATCTGTCACTGTTACATACCAACAATCCCCTAAAGGAGATACCAGTGTACAGATATAAAGACACAGAAATAAAGCAAGCTAAGCTTTTATCATTCCATATTTCTCTTGTCCCCAGACTCTCCTCCTCCCCTGTCTCTAAAATATGAGTCCTTGTAAGAACAGAAACTATTATCCTGATGCTGGCAGCAAAATGATGGGCTTAGAAAATTTCCTGGGCTGGCACTTCTCATTTTTGAATGATCTAGCCCAGAGTTTTCTAAGTAAAAATATGACCATATATAATCCTTCTAGAGTACAAGGCATTAGTTTTCCTTTTTCTAAATGAGATTACTTTCAAATGAATAAATAATTGCTTTGCATGTGTCATACATTAAGTTTTTTATACCATACAATATTTACTTGTTTCACAAATTTCATGTAAGTTTACCATTGTATATTAATATTTTAAGTAGGTAATGTAGAATGATCATTAATTAAACATTAACACTAATTTTTGGTATTCATATGAAATATGTCACTTATACATATCACAAAAGCAGTCAAATTTTAGCATTATTGTGAAATATATGAATTTTAAAAAATATACTGCAAATTCTGCTCTGTTTGAATTAGACATTTATATGCAATAATATTTGATAAAACAGTTCTCCTATGAGGCACAGATTTTTGTGTGGACCTTCGAATAATGCTTCATTTTTATGAAAAAGGAAAAAAATGATTACGATTATTTTTATTTTGAATAAAGAAATTCTGAGTTCACTTTCCTTCATCCCTACTTCCACAGCCCAAGTTCAGGTCCTGAGTTTCTCTTACCCTTCCCTGTTTCTCTTCAAACCCAGATTTTCCCTGTTGCCAAAATGAGCAAATAAAAAAGCAAATATATTCATATCAACACTGCTCAAAACTCATCATTTGCTGCTTAACATACACAAAGATCTGCGTCCTTAATGTGATGCTTCCTGTCTCCTTCTCTAGCCTTCCTTTTCATCACTTTTTTTCTCACAGTTTACGTTTCAGAAACAAAAAGAATATTTCTTTTTACTGTGCCATTTTTCACACTCTTCCCTAGAATGTTTTTTTCCCAGTTCCCATCTCCACTTTCCTTTGAACTGCCTGGGGAATTCCTTCTCGAAAACATCTTTTCTCTTTACTATCCAACTGAATTGGGCGGTTCTCATCTCTGCTTTTCTAACCTTCTGTGTTTATATCCCTCCCGTATTCATCTTATTTATGTCTCATGTCTCCAATGGGTCTCTGGCTAACACAGGGTACCGTATTCATCTTATTTATGTCTCACTTCCCCAATTGGTCTCTGGTCAACACAGGGTACCGTATTCATCTTATTTATGTCTCATGTCCCCAATTGGTCTCTGGCTGCCAAGGTCTGGAAAGTATGTGAAGAAAGAAATGCTTTAAGTAGATCTCAGGTTGATTGTGAAATACAGCACTGCATACTTTAAGCACAACTAAACTTCTGCATGTGGTCAACCAGTTTCCCAGCACCATTTACTAAATAGGTTCTCCTCTCCCCAGTTGGTGGTGAAGCCTTTGACGAAGATGAGTTGGTTGAGAAATTGAGGTTTTGCTTTCTGAAATCTCTATCCTGTTCCCTTGGTCTATACGCCTGTTCTTAAACAAATACCAGGCTATTTTGATTATTGTAGCTCTATAAGAGAGTTTAAAGTCGGGGAGTGTGATACCACCTGCTTTGTTTTTTGTTTTTTGGGGTTTTTTGCTGAGGATTGTTTTGGCGACTCCTGGTCATTTATGTTTCCATTATGAATTCCTGTATAGTTGTTTCCAGGTCTGAGAAGAATGCTGCTGGTAAATTAATGGGTATTCTGTTACATCTGTAGATTGCCTTGGGTAGGATGGACATCTTAGCAATGTTGATTCTTCCAACTCATGAGCATAGAATATTTTTAAATTTGTTTGTGTCATCTTTGATTTCTCTGAGCAGTGGTTTGTAGTTTTCATCATAAAGGTCTTTCAAGTCTCTGGTTAGGAAGATCCCAAGGTATTTGATTTTTTTCTGGCTATTTTGAATGGAATTGTGCCTTTGGTGGGGGGGGGTTCTGTTTGTTTATTGTTGGTGTATAGAAATGTGACTGTCTTTTGCACATTGATTTTATACCCTGAGACTCTGCCAAAGTCCCTAATCAGCACAAGGAGGTTTTTGACAGATTTTGTTGGATTTTTGAGGTATAGAATCATGTCATCTGCAAAGAGCGATAACTTGACTTCCTCTTTTCCTATGTGGATACCTCTGATCTCCTTCTCTTGTCTGATTGCTCTAGCTAGGACTTCCAAAACTATGTTGAAAAGTAGGGGTGAGAGTGGGCATCCTTGACTTGTTCCGGTTTTCCAGTAAAATGGTTCCATTTCTGTCTTTTTAGCAGTATGCTGGCCGTGGGTTTCTCATGGATGGCTCTTACCATTTTGAGTTATGTTCCATTTATGCCTAGATATAAAGGGGTACTGGATTTTATCAAAACTTCACCATACACAAAAAATCAACTGTAAATGGATCAAAGACCTAAATGTAAAACCTCAAACTATAAGAACCTT
>NW_006952844.1:0-707 GCF_000164805.1 Carlito syrichta | reverse complement strand
TTTTATTTGGAGAGGGGCCGAGGGTTTGCAGTTGCCAAATAATTAGTACGAACTATTAAAATGTAAGCAGGAATCATGGATTCCACATCCCTAGGAAACATCTGTGCATCTGCATTTTTGTGTACAGGGTTTTGGAATCCACATAGACAGGTAAAATCAGGGCACCAAGCTGAGAACGGAAAGGGAATCCGGTTCTTGAAGTTCTCAATCACCTTAATCTATAAGGTCTCTGAATAAGGTTTAATCAGCAATCTGGGCTTCTGTGTCGCCACATTTTTAGGATGTTTTTTGAAAAGGGAACCTGGAATCTTGCGTTCCAATTCCACAAGAAGTTTATGGAAGTCTTTCTCCTGATATGCATGCAACTGGAATTCTATGTCACCAGGAAATGTCTCAGCGTCTTGATGAGAATGAAGCAGGAATTTCAGTAATGGGAGTCCTCATATACAGAACACTACACGACCTATTGCTATAGAAGAATAAGAAAACTTGGTTACACGAGTTCTCCATCCCAAAAACCTCCAGAGCGTCTTGCTAAGAGATAACCACAAATCAGGTTTTGGGGGTAGAAATCTGGATAATAGGAGTCCTCATATACAGCAAACTGCACTGTCTATTGCTAAGGAAGAATAAGTAATCTGGTTCACACGTGTCCACAATCCCAAAAAAACTTCACTGTGTCTTGCTAAGGGCTAAACACGTATTTG
>NW_006952843.1:0-553 GCF_000164805.1 Carlito syrichta | reverse complement strand
GCAAATAAGGACTCCATTTTCCACCATCCATGTTCGAAACACCATGATGTGTGTTAGCCCATAGCAAGATGACATTAAGTTTTTTGGGATTGAGGACTTGAGTAACGCATATTCCTTTTTCTTACTTAGCAATAGTCAGTGAAGTTTCCTTTATGTGAGGACTCCCATTACCAATTACCTACTTCAAAACCTGATTCGTGGTTAGGTTTTAGGAAGACGGCCCATAGTTTTTGGCATTGAGGACTCATATAAGGAAGATTCCTTATACTTCCTTAGCAATATGATGTGTAGTTTCCTGTATATAATGACCTCCATTACACAGTTTCCTGCTTCACTCTACAGGATGCTGAGACAGTTCCTGGTGACCGAGAATTCCAGTGTTTTGGATATCAAGAGAAAGACGTCCATAATGTTCTTTGGGAACTGGAATCCAAGATTCTTGATCCCCCTTCAAATGACATCCCCAAAATGTGGAATATTCCAAACAAAAAACCCCAATTCCTACCTGATCACGCAGAAGAATTTTCTGGACTTTGAGGTCTCCTGAATCGAG
>NW_006952842.1:0-728 GCF_000164805.1 Carlito syrichta | reverse complement strand
ACAAAGTCTCTTGATAAGTATTAATCAGCAATCTGGGCTTCTATGTTGCCACATTTTTACTGTGTCTTTGAAAAGGGATCCAGGAATCATGGGTTCCAAATCCACAAGAACTTTATGGGAGTCTTTCTCTTGATATGCAAGAAACTGGAATTGTAGGTCACCAGGAAAGATCTCGGCGTCTTGATGAGAATGAAGCAGGAATTTCAGTAATGGGAGTCCTCATATATAGAACACTACACGACCTATTGCTATGGAACAATAAGGAAACTTGGTTACACGAGTCTTCCAAACCAAAAACCTACAGAGCGTCTTGCTAAGACATAACCACCAATCATGGTTTGGGAGTAGGAATCTGGATAATAGGAGTCCTCATATACAGGAAACTGCACTGTCTATTGCTAAGGAAGAATAAGGAATCTGGTTCACTCGTGTTCACAATCCCAAAAAAAACTTCAGGGTGTCTTGCTAAGTGTAAAAAAATTATTTGGGTTTTTGAAGCATAATCTAGGGAAATGAAATCCTCATATACAGGCAAGTGTACGGACTTTTCCTAAGAAAGAATAAGGAATCTGGGTGACATGTGTTCTCAATCCGGAAAAAAACACGGCGTCTTCCTAAGTTCTAAACAAGCATCAGGGTTTTGACGCATGAATGTGGGAAAGGGAGTACTCATATACAGGCAACTGCACGGCTGTTGGTAATAATAAGGAATCCAGGTTATATGAGTC
>NW_006952841.1:635-47772 GCF_000164805.1 Carlito syrichta | reverse complement strand
CTCCTCAAGGCACCTGAGGAAGGTGGCCACTACCTTACACTACTTATGTATTCCCACAGATCTCTGAACTTCTCTGATGTTCATGATCATCATACCTTATTATGATTTAATATCTGTCTTCCCAACAGAGATCTGAGTTGTATTCCCCATATCTAGCAAACAGAAGGTATCCAATGGACATAGATTAGATGAATGAATGAAAGGTTTTGTGAATCATCTTATATGGTGGCTGCTCCCATTTAGCTCTGACGTGTTATTCAGTTTTCACAGTTCCCACAGTCATCTCTCAGTCTCCTCAACCTCAAGACTGTCATGTATGTGAGTCATTTATCACCATTCTTTTTTTTTTTTTTGACACCCTCCAGGCTCACTGGTCACATTATGAGTCTCACCACTCTAGGTATTTGGATTTAGGACCCCTTGGCCTGAGGATCTTGGTAAAGATGTTGGTGTTTCTTTTTCTGGAAGCAGACCATGGAGCCAATGTCTTTAGCCAAACATCAGCTCTGCACCCTTACTATAACTGTGACCTTGAGCAAGCTCCGTAACGTCATCTAGCTAATGGGAAAAAACAGCCTCCCTTGCATAGGTATATGGTAAGGACCAAGTCAAGCAATTTTTAGGAACACTTATCCCAGGACCTAGAAGACTCTAGAAGGGCTTTAGTAATGTGGATGATGGTTGTTAATAACATCATCAAATTGTTAAAACATTACAACATCGACTTTTTATGAATCTGGGCCTGTCGGCTCCAATGATGCAAGTTTCCATATTTTTCTTTGAAAGACTTCACAGAATGTTGTGTGACATGACCTTATAGACAACTTGTAGCTCCAAAGTTCTGTGACTTTCACCAGGAGTCTCATGTCGAACACACAGAAGGCTTAGGCAACTATTATGAATGGCTGAAGTAGGCTGGGCTGCGGAGTTCATCCATCCTTCCAAAGACATTCCAACTTAGTCTTGTTAAAGCTTCTCAAAAGAGGCATCACTGTAGGCCAGTCTCAGCTCTTGGCTGGCCATTTAAACCCAAGTGAGTCTTCCAGGACAGAAGAGGCTTCAGAGGAATTGAGAGGGGGACAGGTCTTGGAACGAGAGTTATGAGGAAGACATGAAATTTGGGCAAGGCCAGGAAGAACTGGGAGGCTCCGGATGAACTGAACTCCAAATACATTCATTTTCATGCCAAAAGTTCACTTTCTGCTCTTTAAATCTCTTCACCTCATCTCAAGAAACTTGTGTCTCAGTTTCCAGAGAGCCATGGCCTCATTTAAAATGTTGTGAGAGAAGGTGATGGAAGCATCAGGTTGCTAGGCTGGTGAATTTTTATTTCTCCATTGACATAGTTTAACCTTTGCTTTCGACAGCTAACATATTGTTCTAATAAAATGAAGGGGAGGGGTGGGGAACCACAAGAGGATCTTTGGGGGATGATCTTTCTAGAGGAAAAACATACTTTCAGCTATTTTCCCATCACACTCTATTAAATTCAATTCTGTATTACTACCTAATACATGTATGAGGAGGTGGCAAAGGCTGTAAGAGAATGCAGCTCCTCCCTCCACATACACATGCACACCCACCCACAATAAAGTTCAGGATAGAAAGAAAAAGGCTAGGATACATAAGTCAAAATGACTCTAGTCATCTGAGAGAGTTTTCAAGTATGAACTTCTAATTTGGACCCTGCCACTTACTCATTATCTGATCCCAGGTACACAGTCCTTTAAACACTAGAATTTCAATCTCCATGACTGGACAGGGGTATAACAATAGTGTTTCCTTATAGGATTGTTAGGAAGAGCATTTGAGATAATATACCCCAAGTTTCCATCATATACTGACTGCTTAATACATGGGAATATTACTTATTACTATTTTTCAATTGTAACTACTATTACTATCTCTATTTCAAAATACCATGACTACTACCTCTATCCAATACATTCCTTCCAACTGATCTTCCATCTTCTGCTTATGTACCTCTAGAAACAGGGAGCTTAGTAGCTACTGAGGAAGTACATCCTTTTACTAAATATAAATTCTTCCTTGGCTATACGTGAACTGTCTCTGTGGGATGCATCAACTTTCTTAAGCTACACCATCAAGTTGTCCTTGAGAATCAGGCTATCCGGAGAATCTGCTATGTGCCCAGAACTGTGTAAGGTTTAGAAGGCAAGATACAGAGCAAAAACAAACAGACACATGGTCCTAACCTAGGAGAGGTTCAGAGTTGGAATTTAAAGATAGGATGAATACACAGAAAGCAGTTCCTGCCCTGGTTGGCTGGGCCCACAGGGGACACCTCAAAGACCCAGGAAGGTCCATGGATTATGAGCCCTGCACAATTTGTCCATGCTGACCCTCCAATCACATTTCTAACACTCTACCTCTAGGGCTCACCACGCCGTATCCCCAGTTGTTTGGGCCTCCTTTCTTCTTGAACCATCTATGATTGTTCCCACCTAAGAGTATTTGCATTTGAAGTCTCCTCTGCCTAGAATGTTCTTCCCCAATATTATCCCAGGACCAATTCCTGCATGCCACTTCCATCTTAGCTCAAGTATCTCCTCTTCTGCCAGTCCCCTCTCTGAGCATCCTACGAAAGGATCCGTTCTTTCCTAGACCAGCAACTCTGTAGACTTGTTTATTATGTGCCTTCTGCCAATCTGAATGAGAGCAGAGATCCTACCTTGCCGGCACTGTACCTCCAGCCCCTTGCCTGGTACCTGGCACATCATGGGTGATCAATAAATATTTTCAGAGTATTCCTTGAAAGGTATAAATGGTTAGGACAAATACCTTCCAAGCCCAGGCATATCCTCTAGTCTCTATTACCCATGACCAGAGCCTTTCTTGCTCAGAAGGATGACTCCTCATCAGAGAAGGTATCCCCCAGGAGCACAGGGAGGCATTGTGCCCCATTCTGAGTGCAAACACACAGTCCCAACTGCTGAACAAATTGTTTTTTATTCCATGAGGCACCTGGAAGCCAAAGAAATTGTAACAGCACAGCGGAAACTGTTTGCCACCTGGTAATGAATTAGTTGTTAGAGAGGTAGCAACACTCACAATCCCATTTGCAATCTGCAGGTCTCACAGCTGCTTCTCATTTTCATAATACAAGCCAGGGGAAACGAAGAAAAGATAAACCCATGCAGGGCAAGAAACCAAGATGGAAGCAGACAAGGCCATAAGAAGTTAGACTCCGTTGCAATCGGCTTAAAGCTTGGAGAGCAACCTGTGGCATGGCAAAGAAAGCATCTTTCACCCATAGTTATTTAAAATTCATCGTAAAAATTTTTTTTCTTTGAGTTGGAGTCTCACTCTTGTTGCCCAGACTGGAACACAGTGGCACGCTCCCGGTCACCGCAGCCACGACCTGCTGGGCATAGGCGTTCCTTCCGCCTCAGCCTTCCAGGTAGCTGGAATTACAGACGCACACCACCACGCCTGGCTAGTTTTTTTTTGTGATTTATTGTAGATATGAGGTCTCACTAAGTTGCTCAGGCTTGTCTCGAACCCCTACATTCCTGAGAATTAGCAAAAAATATTCCCTTACCTCCTATACATTCCTGTTAAGTCACTTCAAATAAATCTTAACACACCTCCCCCACCCCCGCAGACTGCACTCACTCAACTGAGAGAAATGAATCCCTGTTCACTCCCTTTTATCAGTGGTCACAGATTTGAAAATACAGCACCCATGTAACCACAAGCCTTGTAATTTATATAACTTTTTGCAAGCTAAAACTACGGAACAACAGTACGTTGTAGTGAAAATGTTTTACTTTGTAAAAGGCTCTGTTAATTCCCTTACGCCATGGCAACCTATTCAACTCCTCAATTTGGTGTTACTGACAACAGTTAACTACCTTTTTGTGTTGGCACCAGGGAATGTAAACCATAAATGCTACTATTAACAAAATGTGGCTGTCACTTGAGTTCTACACAATGCTTTGTCAGTCTCCTAGTCAATGTATAGATACCAGCAACTCTAAACTTATAAAAACAGACTGTGACACCCAAGGAGTAAGCAGATCAGTTCCAGAAATGCCAGGAGCCAGGTTGTTTCTCTGAATTCTAAATTCAGAAACAAACTTCTCACTGCACTCTACCTGGGCAACAGAGTGAGACTCTGACTCAAAAAAAAAAAAAAAAAAAAAAAAGAAAAGAAAAAATATAAACTACTTTCTGCCAGTTCCCTGCCTCTCAATTTATTGGTGTCGAGAGATGGTAGCCAAGCATTCACTTGGAGTGTCACAATTCTGCACATTTCACCTCAGTTAGACTGTGTTGCCTCTGACTTTTGGGGTCTTGGTTCTCTCCTGTGTTCTTCCTCATTTCTTCAGCAAAACCAACTCTCAGAAGAGTTTCTGATGCTCACCATGAATACTTTGATGTGATGAGCCAACTTATACTCTTCTGTGGCTGGTACTGTTTTAAGTTTCAACCCTCTTTTTGGGAAGGTATTTGAGACTAGGGTGAGGTTCCTCATGAGTTGACAGGTGTTCCCTTCTAGAGTCTGACCTCACAGGTTACAGTAAGCCCTGGGCCAAAGATCTGAACCTGAGTTAGATCTTAGGGTGGAGCCAGGAGTATGAGGAGTTCTGCTGGAAAAGATAATTAGGTGTTCGCTTAGGTGTTCGCTGCCCTCCAAGCACCTCTATGAGAACTTGTGTTCTAGAAAGATGTCCCCCAAGGAACAGTCTTGTCAGACAATGCAAGACAGTAATTCACCCCATGGACTGCAAGCACAGATGCTTCTTATTCTGAAGCAGAAATGACTGGAATAGAGATGACTCAGTCAAAACAATGGTTCTCATGAACACGAAATAGGCAAACATGACCCTAATTAGAAAATCTACTGTGATTGTTTCTGTTTGCAGGCAATTGATCATACTCCATTGCTTCAGTCAGCATGCTACTAATCAAGTTCTTGAGATGGGGAAGGCTCACTCATTCTTTGTACATCTACTCTGGGGACCAACCTCCATGAGGTCACACAGACATTAAGGGAGGTGGTATGAGTCAATGTATGTGGGGCAGTGGGATAGATGTCAGCTGATTGAAAGGTGAGAAAAGATCTGGAGATAAACGGGATGTGAGGGGAGACAGAGGGAGGCATGCAGCAACGCTTTATTTTCTGGATGGATGTGGTGTCTTTACTATGATAGGAGAGATTGGGTGAAGGCCAGGTTAGGAAATTTACGAGCAACTTCTGCCCACAGTCAGGAGCCATAGGAGTGAACAGTTGCTGAAAAGAGAAGGAAATGTTTAGCCCAGTGGTTCTCAAAAAGTGGTCCCTGGACCAGCTGCAGAAGCAGCACCTGGAACTTGGCAGAAATGCAAATCCTTGTTCTCAAACCAGACCTACCAAATCAAAGATTCTGCAGTTGGGCTTGATAAGCTGTGTTTTAACAAGTGGGCCAGGTGATTCTGATGCAAATAAAAGTCTGAGAACCTCAGTTTAGTTTTCTGAGCCTGGGTTCTCAAAAGTGAGGACTAGGATGTCTACAGAGGTAGAGAAGGCATGGGTTTGTCCATAATCTTAAAAGACACAATCCCGAACATTATAATCCTGAATGTTGAAATCCTAGAAGATAAAAATCTTCAAAACATAAATCAGAAAAAATAAATCTATTTTAAGGAATTTTCTTTACTTACATTTTAAAAAGGGGATTTACTTGAGAAACATACAAAAACATGAAAATACATTGTAGTCCACTTTATACAATAAAATAGTCAATAATAACATACATATTTTTGCAAGCATAAGCACTCAGATATACTAATGACATTCACATGTATATAAGAGTTATGAGTAGATGAACTGTATCTGTAAAGAAATGGATCAAATAGTAAAATTTATAAATGTATATCACTGTGGCTGGTCACTGTGTACACCCAGCTTCATAACTGTAGTCATTTGGAATACCATGATGGGCAACCTAAATCTTTTAATGAAATCGATACAGAATCACAATGGGCCATCACTGCACATGCAATTGCCCAAAGAACTGAGATCTCAAGAAATTGTATCGTTCGCAAGTGCAGATGTACAAAACTATATCTCTTCATTTACTGAGGAATTACAAACGGCTTTATGTATACACACAAAGTCAACATTGTGTTAATGCTCTTTCATGGAGTCAGGTTTCTGAGGCCCAAGGAGGCAGAAGAAGAGTCTTTCCTAGCTCTCAGACAGACCAATTCACTTTCTGTATATGTTCTCCCTGGGACCCCAGCCAATTGGATGGTGCCACCAACATCAAGGGCAGTCCTTCCCACTCCATTCACTCAGACTCACACTAATCTCCTCTGGAAACACCTTTATAGACACTCCCAAAATAATGCTTTGCCAAGTTTCTAGGTATCCCTTAATCCAGCCAAGTTGATACCCAAAATTAAGTCCACAAGTCCACCCCTTGTCAGCTTGGCACCCATATGCATTTCCTTAAACCACACTTAATTTCCAAATAGAGACAGTAACAGTGTAATAGTTCCCCTAATAGGATGCAACTAACATAATGCACCTGTCTTGTGTACAATAGGAAATGCACGAATACCTTCCCTAGGATTCAGTTTACAGGATTTCAAGATTTGGGATTTTAATCTTTTGGAATGGTGATTTTCAGAATTTTAGATGTTAGGGAATTTGATCTTTCAGGGTTTCAGCACTCAAGATTATGATGTTCAGGATTCTGTCTTTTGGGATTTTGACCAGCACTGAGAAAGAACATGGCACTGGTTTAAACTTAGAAGAGCCTCCATGTCAGCAATTCACCAATTATACACTAGGGGGCAAAGGAAATAAAGTAATTTAACACACAATCTCGAGCACCCACCACGTGCTAGTATCCCTCGCCAGGCCCTTACTTATGTAATGTTCATGTATTCAACTTCAACAACCCTCTGGGGCAGTATTACTATCCTCCCTTTTTGCAGATGAAGAAACTGAGGCTCTTCAAATTTAGCACAAAATAAGATAAGCAGCTGAGCCCAGAGGGAATGTCGACTGAGTCCAAAGCTGCTGATCCTTCCACTGTGCTGCACTTGGCACACTTTCACCCTCTTTGCATTTCAGCATCATTCCAGGCAAATAAGATCTGCCTCCTGCAGACAACTGTGCATGAGTTAATAAAGGATGTAAAAAGTACACTTAACATGCCAAACACATCTGGGTGACATGCATACAGATTCATACACAATGTATATTAACACTCCTGCTGAAGTGACTTTGCACTGGGTTTCAAAGACCAGGAAAATATTTAAAGTCATTTCTGGGACTGATATAGGCTGTTAATGTTTGATATTTTCATGTAAGCTGTTTTAAAACAAAATCAAACACTCTGCAATCTATCACCATCATATTTCATGATAGAAAGGCATTTCAACGGAAGAGAAAAAGAGCATGAGCTTAGAATAAGAGTCCCCATCAAATATAGATTTTGCTTAACTATATTGGCCTCATTTTTCTGATTTGCTGCAGTTACAAAAATATTTCTTCAAATAGTAATGTGAGCTCTAAACATGTGTTCACAGACTGGGACTGTGTAGAAGTTTTCCCAATCCCAAATTCCACTTTTGGGGAGCAACTGAGATTCATTTTACACAACTTAGAAATCATCTTATTAATCCTCTCCATCACTGAAGCAACCCAGGTAGGAAATCTTACCCCAATCATGCAGGAAAGGAAACAGGTGGCTCAGCTTGTAATCCCAGTGCTTTGGGAAGCCGAGGGGAGTGAATTGCCTGAGCCCGCGGGTTCGAGACCCGCCTGGGCAACTTGGCGAGACCTCATCTCTACAATAAATCAAAAATCAGCTGGGCGTGGTAGCGCACGCCTGTAGTTCCAGCTACTTGGAAGGCTGAGGCGGAAGGATCGCTGGAGCCCAGCAGGTCGAGGCTGCAGTGGCCGGGAACGGCCACTGCACTCCAGTCTGGGTGACAGAGTGAGACTCCAACTCATAAAAAAAAAAAAAAAAAAAAAGAAAAGAAACAGAGGCCCGCTAGCAAGTGGAGTATCCAAGGCTCAAACTGTAGACCCACTGAATCAAACCCAGGCCCTTTTAATTTCCACAGGACTAGCTTTCTTTCACGGTGTTAACTGACTGTTGCTAAATCGCTAAAAGGAAAGTTGACTTCCAACCTGATTGTTCTACACCATGATCCGAGCTAACAGAGTTTCATCAATCAAAGTGCCAGTTGTGTGCCTAAAGAGACTCACCAATGTACTGAGCTGAGTGTTTTCCACCCAAGCCGGGGAAGGGAGAGGAAAGCAGTATCTGGAGAAATCCATACCTGGCCCCTATGGTTAGGACAGAGCATTGTGGTTTGGATGCCAGCTACAGGGCTAACCACTGATGCTTGATTTGTACAATGTCTTTGATAGCTTCCCACATTTTCACTTTTCACTCCGCCATATAATACCTGTTTCAGTCTTGAAGAATGGGGAAAGAGGAATGGCCTTTATGCCCCAAGTGCTTTCCTACTGAGGGTAAGCCAGTTGGAATTGATTTTAATTAAGAGTCACTTTGAACAGCCCATCAAGGTTCTATACAGAGAAATATCAGAGGGGACCAATGTCCAGCCCTTGACCAATTAAAAGACCTAGACTGAGATTTCTTAAGCTCAGCATTATTGACATTTTGGACCAGAAGATTCTTTGTTGCAGGGTTTTGTCCTGTGCATTATAGGATGTTTAGAACATCCATTGCTTCAACCTAGATGCTAGTAGTTCTTTCCCAGTCCTGAACTGTGATAATAAAGAATGTCTCTGGACAATAAAAAAATGTTTCCGGACATTGCCACATGTTCCCTGGGAAAGGAAAGGGGCAAAATCACCCCCAGTTGAGAACTACTACACTAGATTGAAAAGAAGGAAGAAAATGATAAATCATTTTGGCAATTGGATGAGTTGGTTCTTTTGTGTGGAAGCATTGTGTACACTTCTAATAAACTGCTAAGCTCTGGAATTCAATAGGTGATGTCTGTCCCATGAGCTATACCTGAGTTAAGTAAATAGTCGAATCCTTAAGAGATCCTAAGTTGACTTTGCTAAGACAAGATGTGTCTGTTCACTATTTATCTAAGGACAGCTCTGCCAAACATAGCAAATATTTCCACTGGACTTCTATCAACTATCTGATGGGCTTAATGGATGATCTCTGACTTTCAGGGCACTATTTCCCTCTGGAGACCTGTAGGATCTTACTATGTTACAGGTCCACTGGAGTTGCAAATAGGAAATTGTCTTTTTTCATGTACTTGTTGGCCAACAATGTACAAATCCCTGAGCTAATGCTAACCAGAAGGCACTGAGTACAAAGACAAAATCAAGTATTATTAGAGAAGCCTTTTCTAAAGAATTGTTGCTAGCTCCACTTTCAAACCTAGTACCACTTAGAAAAGCACACTATACCAATTAGGTAAACACAGATCCATCCAATTCTAATGAATTGATTTTTAGAAGAGCTCTAGTTAGTATTAAATAAATTAGCTATGCAAGGAAGCTGGTTCAGAAGGAGAGACAGTTTATAGATGAGATCTTGCAGAGATCTACCTCAGGAAGGATGTGTATCCAGCCAAGAGGGGATCTTTGAAGACATGATTTCTCAAAGCATAAACTGCAAACTCTAGCTTCACTATCATTTAGAAAGTTTACTATAATGCAGATTTTTACCCTATGCCCAGAAATTCTGGTTCAGAAAATCTAGATTCCAAAAATTAGCATTGAATAACCTTTCTTGTTTCTACAAAAATAAGCTTGAGAATCATTGCCTATGACTTCAAACAGCATTTCATTTTCAAAGTTCTTTGTCTTCAAGAAACTTACTGTTTTTTGAGACAGTAAGGGTTGCTGGTGATGACTAATAATTCATTCACTCAACAAATATTCACCTAACTGTCTTACGTGTCAGGTACTGTTCCAGGCACTAGAGATACAGCCATGATGACAATCGTCTACTGTATGCTGGTCATGACACTTTGTTTTCACTTCTATCCTCATAACGTCCTTATGAGCTAGGTAGAAGCACTTCCATGTCACAGGAAAGGAACACGCAGCTCAAGGATGTGGTTGACTGTACTGGTTCTCAAGGCCGATGAATGACAAACCTAAAATTTAGACCAATATCTGTCTGATGTTGTACTCTGTGTTCTTTCACAATGGTAATAACATATGCATAAAAAGAGAAAAGGGAAAATGTTCAAAGCGTCTGAGTTCAGGGCCAAATGAGTAGTACAGCACAGTTCATGAATACTGAGGAAGTTCAGCCCTGATGAAATCATCCCAGGCTGTGGTAGAGGAGGAGGTGTCTTGGAGAAAGTAGTACATTGCATCATGAAGGATATAAAAACTCAGAAAGGGAAGCAGTGCTTGAGGAAGGGAGATCATATAATTAGAACAATGGATGTCAAGGCATGAGGTAGGAATGTTTTAGGAACAGAGACCAGATCCTTCCAGCAAGAGCAGAGTCAAGGTGTTGGAGAGGGGTGGGAGACAAGCTCCAAAGAATGTGGGAAATGAATTCTGCAGTGCTCTCAGATACCATGCTGGGCAGCCTGAACTTCTCCCAGTCAGACAGTGGGGAATCACCGAGAGATGACATGATGAGAGAGAGAGATTTGCAAAACAAAATGGATCAGGTAGTGGTCTTCAAGAAAGGTCACTGGGAGAGGGAGACTAGGAATAAGAGAATCAGGTGGGAAATATTTCTATGGGGGAGCTACTACCAGAAAAAGTTCATTAATTAATCAGAATTAATAGCCAACATTAAAGAACCTTTTACTATGTTCTAGGCCCCATTTCTAAATAATTTCTCATGGATATTAACCATCTGCAATTAACATGTCATTTTTAGAGGTAGTATGGAAGGCAATAATGTAGACCAGCATTTCCTAAATTTTGTTGTAAAGGCTAATAAAGGAATATGTTCATAAATACTTATGGAAAATAATGGATTCTATAGTAAAATAAATGGTAAAAAAATAAAATAATAATAATTTCATAGAATAATTAATTTGATCTGCAAAACTGTCCTTTAATCTTTGGAAGGGAGGGCCTAAAAAAGTATTTCTGATCAGAAAAAAAGAAATATATTGGCCCTGAAATATTAAAAGCAAACTATAAAACCAAAACCAAATTAATACATATTCAAGTGTCTATAAAAAATGTCATTATGCCAACTAGTATACAGTAATACCACTTGACTGACACATAAATTAGATTCGCTGTGAGATGCGGCTATGTGGTAATATCTTTCACGTAATGGGAGAGCTAGGACTTGTAAGGGTGTCTAGAGCCTAAAATATGCCTTAAAATGAGCCCCTGAATAGAATTCAATAAATGTTAGCTATCATATTATTTTCATGATTACCCTTAGCGTCGACCACAAGAGCCACATCTGAAGCTACTCAAAACCCTCCAAGGAAGCAACAAATGGTCCCCCAGCCACCTCCAGATGGCTATCGGCAATTTCTCTCTGAAGCTGGTCCTGCCCAGATCAGGAAAACAGCAAGATTGAGCTGCTTCTCTTGGCCCAGGGAGATCTAGTTCTGCTCCCTCACTGAGCCAATAGCTCTTAGCTCTGTGAGAGGGCCCTCAACTGTCAGGGGGCTGGGAGTAGAGTTCAGTGAAATGTACCTTTGGAACAACAGTAGAAAGTCACAGGCCTGTGGGACCTGCAGCTGTCTGATACCACCTCTGCTTCCAGTCTGTTTCTCTGGTCCCTGAAGCTTCCTTCAGTTTATGGCATTGTATTGAGCTACCCTGCATAACTCTTCTTCCTGAAGGTTGACTCTGACTCTGACTCAAATCTTGACCCGTCGTCCAGTTCAGCTAAGCACTGTGCTTACTCAGTGGGTGGTGTCTGGAAACTCTTTCCATCCCAGAGGCCATGTCAATGTCTTCTGATCCCAGACCCTAGCTTTTGTTCCCTCTTTGAGTCTCACCTCTTTCACCATCATAACTTGCAGAGTGTTCCCAGTTGAGTTGGAATTCTGGTGCTATGATTTAATAGTAATAGATTCTTGGTTCAGACAGACTTGAATTCAAATCCTTGCCCTACCACTTGTGAAGGAGAGGATGACTCTAGTAAGTTACTAAATCTCTATTTTTTTAATCTATAAATTGGGGTCTAAAACATTACCTGCCTCATAGAAATGCTTTGAGAATTAAACGAAATAAGTCAGAGAAGGAAGACACATATTTTCTAAAAACATTAGACATTAATATTGCTATTATTACAATGACTAATTCTTACATTTGATTTTTAAGGCCTCCTCCGTGAAGAAGGCAAGTCAGAAATCCAGGTTCTTATTTCATGGAGGAAGAAGCAGAGAGTTAAAAAGATTGAACAGGCGGGGTTCGGTGGCTCAGCCTGTAATCCCAGCATTTTGGGAGAACAAGGCAAGTGAATTGACTGAGCCTGAGGGTTTGAGGCCAGCCCAGGCAACTTGGCAGGACCTCATCTCTACAATAAATCAAAAAAAATTAGCCAGGCATGGTAGCACGCGCCTGTAGTTCCAGCTACTTGGAAGGCTGAGGCAGAAGGATCGCTGGCACCCAGCAAGTCAATGCTGGGGTGGTTGTGAATGTGCCACTGCACTCTAGCCTGGGCGACAAAGTGAGACTCCAACTCAAAAAAGAAAGATAGAAAGAAAAGATTGAATAAAGTCAGAGTTTGTGAAAGGCAGAGAACTATGATGTCTCTAGCGGTAGATCTAGAAAGCCACCCGCTATCTTCCATTCCTTCTGTTGCCTGTGGACACCTTCTCTAACCTTTGACACTTCCATGAGCCCCCATAAAGATCATTTTAATAATGTCCTCATTTATCCCAGCAACTGTTTTAACTGGCACCATGTGTCCTGTTTTTGATCAGAACCAAATTGCTCCTTCTTCTTATGCACCAAGCTCAAACCTCGGGGGACTGCAGACAATATCGGACAGGCAACTTTTGAATGGGTAGATGATCTGCCTTAGTCCTGGGGGCTCCACCACGGGTGGTGCTGTCTTGTTCAGGGATCCCCTGAGACAGTCAACAACTTGTGAGCCAGCACGTCACCTCTGTGCCCTTCACCTTCTCTACAGGACGTATAAGCTAAATAAAAGTTGAGTGAATAAAATGAGTGAAACGAGAGGCTGGAGAGTTTGAAAAAATTCAGTCAGGTGAAGGAAAAGAAATCTCACTTGCTAAAGCAGACCAGCTGGGAGTCTGGAAGCCTTGGCTCTAGAGGTTTGATTAAATTAATCAGCACTGACACAACTAGCATAGAGCCTGGTCCCTATAAGCTCTGTAATACACACTGACTATTATTACTATGAACCGGACAGGCCATGAGATCTCAGACACAGTGTAAATTGTGTCTCTCCCTCTTCCCTGGTCAGACAGATTAACAATACTTTCAGCCCTTCTCTACTTTGCATAACTGTAAAGATTATTAAGAGGGAAAATAAGATTATTAAATGAGAAAATAGACTATTAAGATATAAAAATGCCTTGAAAATGTCAAAAGTATAGTCAAAATTTGGAGTATTATTATTTTAAAGGATTATTATCATTATAAAAAAGCCTTTAGTGCCTGGAAATAGGGTCCAACATGAAACACTACTATACAAGTCAATTGTGTTTGGGAGGAGTAACTTAGTGATGATTCCTTGTCGAGGGCTCACTTCCCCTTGCCCATGGAAGCACATTTCTCAAGGTCGATGAGATTGCAGACTCCATGCCCCTCAGACCAGCCAGTTTCACAGGGGCTGCACATCTACATGATGTTTGGCATACTTTAGGTCTTGGGTGCAGGGTCAGGCAGGGTCATTGGCTCAGTTTGGTCACAATGTAGTTTTTTTTTTTTTTTTTTTTGAGTTGGAGTCTCACTCTGTCCCCAGGCTGGAGTGCAGTGGCACGCTCACAGCCACCACAGCCTTGACCTGCTGGGCTTTGGCGAACCTTCCGCCTCAGCCTTCCAAGTAGCTGGAACTACAGACACACACTACCACACCCAACCAGCTTTTTTTTTTGTGATTGATTGTAGAGACAAGGTCTCACCAAGTGGTCCAGGCTGGTCTCGAAATCCCATGCTCAGGCAATCCTCTCACCTTGGCCTCCCAAAGTGCTGGGGTTACAGGCTGAGCCACTGTGCCCAGCCATAATGTGGCTTTTTCAACTCTGGATCTGAGAGCAATCCACACTCAGAGAGCTGGAGCTGAGATGTGAGTAATAAGAAAACTTGATTCCTCTCTAATTCATTATCCCACAAAATTACATCATGGGATACACAGTAGTTTTCAAACGTTGGCAAGCATCATCAGAATCATCTGGAGGGTCTCTTTAAATGGTATGCTAGGCCCCACCCCAGAATTTCTGATTCAAGAGGTCTAGGGTAGGACCCTCGAACTGGCATTTCTGCCACTCGATTCTGACACTACTAGTCCAGGAGGGACACCCTTTAAGAATCGCTGGTTTAGTGCGTCAGAGCACAGGTTCTGGAATGGAGTCAGGATGCCAGGATTGAAATTTTACTACACCACTCCCCAGCTGTCCTCATGGCCCAGTTACCTGAACTGCTCTGTATCTCTGTTTCAGCATCTGTCAAATGAGTTGTTACGTGATTTAAATGTGATAATACTAACTCACAGGGCTATTGTGTCAATTCTATGAGAAAATGCATGCATGACATTTGTACAGTGCTCACAGAGTGAGTACTCAAAGTTAGCCACTACTGTTATTATTGTGCATATATACATTCTTATGCTTTCTACTCTTAAATTATTAACATCTCAGTTTCTCTCATTAGACCATGAGCAGCTTCAGAGTAGTGGTTGTCATTTCTATGTATCCAGGGATGAGCTCAATGCCAGGCACAAGAAAAAAGAAAGAAAGAGAAAGAAAGAAAGAAAGGAAGGAAGGAAGGAAAGAAGGAAGCAAGGAAGAGAGGGAGGAAGGAAGAGAGAGACACACACACTGTAGAAGTTCATTCATTTACTCATTTATTCACTCAGTGGTTGAATGTTTACTGAGCACTCAGTTTGTACAAGCGCCAGAATAGACACTGGGGAGACAATGAACAAGAAGCAGACCTTGTTCTCTTGGAGTTTACATGGAATGGGTAAAAGAGACATCAAATAACACAACAAGTAAAAAGGAAAATTGTGACTAATTATGAAAAACGCTTTGAAGAAAATAAATAGTGCTGAAATAGAGGGCAATGGGGAATTAACTTTAGGTAAGGTTTTAGGAATGATCTCTAAGAGGGAGAAAGATGGGAGCTAAGACTTGCGTAATGAGCTAGTGCCAACCATGATGAAGTCTAAGCACATCCAGGCAGAGGAAATACTCAATGCAAGGGCAGAAAGCAATTTGAACTGGTTAAGGAGCTGAAGGAAGGCCTGGAAGGCTGGACTCCAGTTCCATGAGAGAGGGGCAAGAAGTAAGGTTGGGGAGGGACAGGCTCACGAAGGACCTTATAGGCCAAGGCAGGGAGTCTACGTGAATTTAAGCAGCAGAATGACTTGCTCAGCTCAATACATTAAAAAAGTCACATTAGCCTCTGGGTGGTGCAGAGCCTGGAAGGAGGCAGGAAGGCCAGTTAGGAGGTTAATGTCGTGACATGGAATAAAGATAATGGGGGTGTGGAATATGAGGGGGCAGTGGAGATTAAACAAATGTTTGGATTCAGAATATATTTTGTAGCTAGTGCCAGCTGACTTGCTGATGAACTAGATGTGGGGGTTCAGGAAAGAGAAACAGAGGACTCTTCTGTGGCATAATGAACGCATCTCCAGCTGTGATCTCTTTATAAGGAGCTGCCACAGCTACTTAGCTTCCCATCTGCTCATATTTCATCTCTGTTTCCCTTACCTAACTCGATCCCTCCCCATTGTAGGGCCCAGGGGCCTTTCCAAGGCCCCTGCTCTGATTTTCAAAGCTCTGCTGCCGGGCACTGGTGGTTACTATCCGGGAAGCTCAGAGTACCTGGCTTCCCACAAAACAGGGGGAAGCAAGACCTGGGGGAGGGAATTAGTAGAGCAACCAGGAAGCAGGCAGCGGTTAAAAAAATCAAGGCATGTGGGCACTCTGGGGATCTGGGATGCTGGCAGAAAACTGAAAACACATTCCATTGAATATTAAGAGAGAGAGTGTTGTCTTGCTGTTTGGGGTTGCCTGGTGCTGGTGGGAATGGCAGGTCCAGGAAAAAAGCAGAGAGCATCTTCCAGGCCTATGTGGTTTTCCAGGTCACTGAAGCCAACATATTCTTTTTTTTTTTTTTTTTTGAGTTGGAGTCTCACTGTCACCCAGACTGGAGTGCAGTGGCCGCTCCCGGCCACCGCAGCCTCGACCTGCTGGGCTCCGGCGATCCTTCCGCCTCAGCCTTCCGAGTAGCCGGAATTACAGGCATGCGCTACCATGCCCAGTTGATTTTTTTGATTTATTATAGAGATGAGGTCTCGCTGCCCAGGCGGGTCTCGAACCCGCGGGCTCAGGCAATCCACTCACCTCAGCCTCCCAAAGGCACGGGATTACAGGCTGAGCCACCGAGCCCGGCGCCAACATATTCTTTGATGGATGTTACACACAAGGCAATTTGATTCTAGAGCCTTCTTCCCTCCCATCCCCTGTGTCTCTCTCCCACCCAACCTCTCTTCATTTTTCACTAATCCTAAGATCCAGCATTAAGGCCAAGCTGAGGTTTTCATTAATGTTTTTGCTCCACATTATGGTGGTGAATATTGCCATCAGTAGAATTTTTTTCTTCAGCCGTAGATTAAGCTCAGGTTTTGTGTTTGATTTTTGTTTTCCCGTTTTTCCTTTTCTTTCCCTCAGTTGGCATGGGAACGCTGAAGCACCAGTTCAGGGAGGATCCATCCACCTCATCATAATACGCCCCCATGCTGCCCAAGTGCTTTGATATGTTCAAAGCGTGGACGCATTTCTCCCTCGTGAAGGAAAATCTGGAAGCAGCGGCCTTGTTGTTTTCCCAGTTACAGGCTCTCCAGCTCACAGGATTCCAGAGGTAGAGACTCAGAAGCCAGTTCAACCCCTAGAGGAGGGAAGTGTCTGAGCCAAGGTCACACAGCATGTCAGTGGTGTACAGAGGACTTAAATTTGGTTTTTTTTTACACTGTGGGAATGCTGTGTGACCTTCTGGGATCATTGTGACCTTTTCTGGGCACTCATTCACTGATAAAATCAGATCAACTGCTCTCTCTCCCCCAAGGGGTGCTGTGAGGATCAAGTGAGACTGATGTGACTGGTACATAGAACAATGGTGAACATTTCTTTTAACCATTTTCAACATGGGTCTGGCAGACAAATGCTCATAAATAGTTATTCACCTGATGAAAAATTAAAGGAGACGGTTTTCATATCTATACCTTAGAAGTGGATATAATGAATTTGTCTTCCTGTTTTCAGCCTTTCACCTGTTCATCCAGCCATCGACCACCTTTCAGACACTTGATGCTTACTGAAGGCTAGGCTAAGTGGGCTATATCCAGGTTACAGAAGAAACTACCCTACTCTGGAGAATTGTGGCATTCAGCAAGAAAGACAATCTTTTTCTTTTCTTTTTTTTGTTTTTTTGTTTTTTGAGTTGGAGTCTCACTCTGTCGCCCAGGCTGGAGTGCAGTGGTGAGCTCACGGCCACTCCAGCATCAACCTGCTGGGCTCCGACGATCCTTCTACCTCATCCTTCCAAGTAGCCAGAACTACAGGCATGTGCTACCATGCCCAGCTATTTTTTTACTTATTGTAGAGACAAGATCTCACCAAGTTGCCCAGGATGGTCTTGAACCTATGGGCTCAGGCAATCCTCTTGCCTCGGCCTCCCAAAGTGCTGGGATTACATGATTGAGCCACCACGTCTGGCCAATCTTTTTCTTAAATATGTTTTTAATTCACAAATAATCATTATATATATTTACAGGTTATAATGTAATGCTCTGATACATGTATACATTGTGGAATGAGCAAAGCATGCTAATTAACATATTTATCACCTCATAGACATCATTTCTTTGTAGTAGAATATTTAAAATTCACTCAGCAATTTGAAATATACATTATATTATCATTGTTATTAACTTTAGAGACAGCGTCTCACTCTGTTGCTTTGGCTGGCACTCAGCGGTGCAATCATAGCTCACTGTAGCCTCAAACTCCTAGGCTCAAAGCGGTCCTCCTGTCTAGGCCTCCTGGGTTGCTAGAACTTCAGGCACAAGCCCCCCCACTTGGTTAATTAAAAACAATTTTTTTGGAGAGATGAGGTTTCACTATGTTGTCTAGGCTAGTTGCCAAATCCTGGCCTCAAGTGAGCCTCCTGCCTTTGCCTCCCAAAGTGCTAGGGTTATAGGCAGGAGCCAAGCCAGAATTATCTTTTTTGTATGACTGAATAGTATTCCACTTAAAGAAAAATTACTCATCTGCTGATGGTCATTTAGGTTGTTCTTATATCTTGGCTATTGTGAATAATGCTGCAATGAACATGAGAGCACAGCTATCTCTTTGACATACTTATTTCATTTCCCTCAGATATATACCCAGAAGTGGGATTGCTGAATCATGATAATTCTATTTTTAGTTTTTTGAGAAACCTCCATACTGTTTTTAAAATGGCTGCACTAATTTACATACCCTCCAACAATGTATAAGGATTCCTTTTTTCACATCTTTACCAGTATTTGCTATTTTTTGTCTCTTTGATAATAGCCATTCTAACAGCTCTGAGGTGATGTCTCATTGTAGTTTTAATTTGCATTTCCCTGATGATTAGTGATATGAAACTTTTTTTCCATTTATCTGTTGGCCATTTGTATGCCATCTTTTGAGAAATGTCTATTCAGGTCCTTTCCTAGTTTCTTATGCCTTCTTTTGAGAAATGTCTACTTTTATGCCTTCTTTTGAGAAATGTCTATTCAGATCCTTTGCTCATTTCTTAACAAAGTTATTTATTTTCTTGTTAAATATAATCTCTATCAAAATTACAATGTCATTCTTAACAGAAATGAAAAAAACCCTAACATTTATATAAAACCATAAAAATAGCCAAAGCAATGTTGAATAAAAACAAACCTTGAGGCATCACAAGTTCTGATTTCAAAATATACTACAAAACTATAGCAATCAGACCAGCATGATTCTGACATAAAAACAGGCACATATACCAATGGAATAGGGTAGAAAGCACAGAAGTAAAACCACACATCTGCGATCAGTTGACTTTCTACAAAAGTGCCAACAAAAAACAATGAGGAAAGGATGTCTCTTCAATAAATGATGCTGGGAAAACTGGCTATCCACATGCAGAGGAATTAAATTGGACCCCTTTGTTGCCTCTTATGCAAAAATCAACTCAAAATGGATTAAACATCTAAATGCAAGACCTGAAACTGCAAAACTACTAGAAAAATAGCGGGGGAAACCACATAATATTGGTCTGGGCAATGATGTCTTGCATATGACCCCAAAAGCACAGGCAACGAAAGACAGTCTTGTAACAAACTCTTTTTTTAGAAGCATATTTTATTTTGGGGCACAAGTCATCACCACATGGTGGGGTATGAGCAATCACAGTTGCAGAAAGGCAGCGCTGCTCTCTTGAGAGTGTGGTGCTCACCACCTACACAGCTGGGAGCGCCTTCCCTGAGCTCAGCAGATTTTCATTTGGATTACAAAGGGCGACTAGGAGTTTCTTAGGCCAGCACAGTGAAGGTTTAGAGGTGTGTACAGCATGGTGCTTTGGGGAGATGACAAAATGGTGCTGCAGCAAAACGGAGCTAATATTTACTGGGCATAAGAGGCCCCAGGCCCTGCATTTCACAGGCAGTTTTTCATTCCATGCATGCAAAGACCATTTGTGATAAGGACTGTTATTAACCCCATTTGACAGCTATGAAAATGGAAACTCAGAGAGATTACTTAATTTTGCCCAAGGTTTCACAGGTGTAAAGTGGCCAATGTGGAGTTCAGGGATATTTGACACCAAAGTCTGTATTCATAATCACTATTCTTCGTGATCTCCTCTCAACAGAGGTGCACAGGGGAATGAAGGCTGTTAAAGTAGTCAGGGTCACAGAGGGTAACTGAAACAAGGAGAGGATCAGTGAGTTGCCCAAGATCACAGAATAATCTGTGACAGAATTGAGGCTTGCTGGATTTTTCCTATTTACGTCTTTCCTCCAGACCACATGGTGGCTCACCAAGTCAGGGTAAATTAAGAGACCAAGATTGAGGGTGTCCAAAACCAGCCCTTCTCCTGAGAAATACCAAATGCCCTGTGCATCTTCACCGTTTTGCTTGTGTTAGGTTTTCCCAGGGATCTGCGTGGGCGGGGGAATTCAGAGTATTTGTGGATAGCAGATGTGCATATTTTCTTGGTCTAGTGAGATGAAGAGAAGTGGGAGGAGGCCAGGCACAGGGCCAGCCCTCAGCAGAACTGTCAAAATCCCAGGGCTAGTCTATAGGACTCCCTCTCGTACCCATGTGCACCCTCTTCTGCCCTTTTGCTTAAGCTTCTGTCTGCTTTCTATACACCATCTACATAGTTTCACTTATCATGAAGGGAATACCTCAATTACCAGTTGTATTAGTCAGCTCAGGCTGCCACAACAAAATTCTACAGAATGGGTGGCTTAAACAACAAACATTTATATTTCCATAGCTCTGGAGGCTGGAACTGATCGAGGGTATATAGCAGGGTATTTTGGTCTTAGGTTCACCATATATAAGAGAGAATTAAACTAGGCATTGAGTATTACAAAATATTCACAGATAGACTATTCAGCAAAAAGAAGGACTGTGTAGTTTGGAAAACACATACTGTACCTTTTTTTTTTTAGAAATTAACAAGATACGTTAGCATCTTAAAGAGTCCTCAAAATCCTAAAGAATATCATCCCTCCTACTTTGCTTAATCCAGCACGGGTGGGTTCTCTTCCAGGTTTGCAAGTGGTTGTCATCTTGCTGTGTGCTCACATGGCCTTTCCTTGGTGCATGTGCACAGAGAAAGAGCAAATTTTCTGATGTCTCTTATAAAAGCATTCATCATATCATGAGGATCCAGTCTCATGATCTCATCTAAACCTAATTATGTCACAAAGGCTCCATCTCCAATTGAATCTTGGGAGGGCACAATTCAATCTGTAGCACAAGCCCATGGAATTAGTTGTATGCTCAGAAACATTTGTCTTTTTGGTCAATGGTTGCTGGAGAGGACAAGTTTAAATCCAATGGATGGCTTTCTAATAGTGGTGCCACAAGTACTGAGTCATCAATGTGGAGGTGGTAAGCAAATCTGCAAAAGGGTTTCTAATAGCCCTTTTCTAATAGCCAGGTTTCTAAGGTTTTCTAATAGCCAGGTTTCTAATAGCCCTGCTAGTTGGAAGATGCCCAGAACCAGAGAAAGGGAACTCTCATCCCTGCCAGTTAGTCATAGGTTTTGCCATGTTGAGTCATGATCTGTCAAGCCAAATCTTCTATTCACTGGTCTTTATTTTGACCTCCTGAACCAAAGAGGATAATGTAATCTTTTTCCAAAGATGGCTGTTTAGATGCCTTGGGATGAAAACTCAGTGTAAATCTTTCCTTCTCAGAGCTTCCAACCATTCCTCACTGAAAATGCTTTCAATATCCATGAACAACTGAACATGCTTTATAAGTATGGCACTGCTATCTGTATAACCTGCATGTAAGGTCTAATCACCCAAGGTAAAGTGAGGTCATTCACTAGATTTCTTCATAATTTTTGTAAGAATAGATTTGGCTGTATCAGATAGAGGCCTGGGGGAAAATGAATCTTGCTACCTCAGAACAAGGGCAAATTCACCCTGCCCATCTTGTTACCCTCCCTACTGAATCTCAGCACCTCCTCCTCAGCCTCTCTATGTAAACTGCCCCTTTTAGTTTTTATATTCATGTTATGTGTTGCATTAAAAATACTTTATTTCAACCTGCCTCTTGTTGAATAGACTTGGCTTTTTGTTTGTTTGCTTTTGACAGCAGTACAAAGGCTGGGCGTTATTTTCTGGGTGGACACCTGAACGTAGGTTACCTGGAACTGGCTTTGCGGGGATGAGAAAAGGAAACACGGCAGCAAGGCTGGCCTGTGCCAATTTGGCAAGTGCTTTCCCTGAGTCTGCCAGTTCTTTCTGAGATCACTGGCAATTCCTTGTCCTGGGTAAAACTGTTTAAAGGACTAGCTCCAAAAATTGATAGGAAGCCTGGAAGAGTGGAAGAAGGACTTGCTTGGTGGTCAGAAGTCCTGGCTAGAATTATGACCCCACCACTAACCGACTGCAGACATATCCTTCGGGACCTTAGTTTCAACACATACAAAACAGGATTAAATTAGACATTGAGTATCACAAGATATCATAGAGGAACTATTAAGTTTGGAAAATACAAACTACCTTATCTTTAGAAATTAACAAGACATTAACATTTTAAAGAGTCCCCCCACCCCATACCCCCAAAGAATAGCACTTCTCCTACTTTGCTTAATCCAGTATGACAAAATTGACCACAAAAACCTCCCATCATCATCCCCAATTCCCACCTCCAAAACCTATTAGCATCCTCAGAACATCAAATTTCTAATGGGGAAGCATTGACTAGATGAGTTCTTAAAGTTCTTTAAAAATGAACCCTCTGGGGTCTATTATGTAGAAATGTGGACAGTTTGCATCATTTCACATCAGGTAGCTTTATTCTTGCTGGGAATTATTCTAGTAGTTGCTAAATAAAACCATCCTTATTTTCATATAAAGAGGACCTTTGGGATACCAGCTATGAAACTTTAACTTATTTTTCTGTCTCTGAAACACTTTTTTCAGAGCCTTCTATATTTTGAAACCAATCTACTTCTCCAAATGTGTCTTCCAAGGCTCCCCAGACACCCTCACGCAAATCTCCAAACTCAACATGTTAACTCTACCTCTGTCATGAACCCTTTTTTGGCTATTTCACCCCCATTCCCCAATTCCTATCTATAATCTCAGACAATCCCTGTTAACAATGCCCCCTGGATCTACAGGATATATGTGATAAGGCAATATTAAATCAGGATCAACACAGTCATCTCAGTAAGGCAAGGAAGCCAAAAAGTATATTTCAGAAACTGTTTCAATTATAAATGTTTAAAAAAATCAGGTTCTGATTAATCCTGTTTTATCCTAAAATTCACTTTCCCAGAGCAGTTCATTCCTCAAACACTTTAGTCAACATTGCCCTATATTTCACTCTAGCAGCAACTAGCTATATATTTAGTTAAAGCGTTTTGCTTTCTCACTCCCAAATAAGTGCAGGACCAGATTTAAATTTTATTTTATTTTATTATTTTAAGGCAGCTGACTCTGAGACCTGGAGAACTAAAAAGGACTATCTTGGCAGATGGTAAAAGGAAACAAGTAGCAAAGTGGCTCTATTTTGGGGTTTTGTTGTTACCGTCATTTTCAGATCAAAGAAGCTTTAGATCTAGAGATCTCCTAGCTAAATTACAAAATCCCATCCAGAGCGTTTTTATTCTCCATGCCCCTCATTTCAACAAGAACATTGGATTTTTCTGATGAAGACTCTGGAGGGGATTTCTAAAGACGCTTGTCATCACAAACAATTAAATTGAACAAACAGTAATAGCTCCCATTTATTGGGCACTTACTCTATGCCAGGCCTTATGCTAAGCACTTTCCAGGTTTATCTCCTTCAACCCACACAATTCTAAAAGGAACGTATTATTACTGCCAGTTTATAAAATACGAAACCAAAGCTTTGAGAGGCTAAGTCATTACAAAGATCGCATGGGATCCAAAATTAGGAAAGTGTCTACTAAATTCTTGCCCCTAACCATTTTATTACCCTGGAAATGTTTGCTGAGCATTTGCTTAAGAAGTTGGGTTGCAAATACCAAGAATCTTATGCTCCCACTCTTAAGGATATCACTCAGGGTCTTGACAGTAGTTATGACCTTTCCTCAAGTACAGAAGGTAGAAGGACAAAAGGGACAATAACTTTAGCATGAAAATAGGGGTTAGTAAAATAAAGGAAGATGGAATCAGCTATAAATGAAAGAATGAAAAACAGCTTTATGAGAAGCACCTTGGAAAATAGGTCTGGCTTCTTTACCTTATATTCACATTGATTCTATCACTAAATCCTGTTGATATGTTCTTCAAAAGACTTTGCAAATCTTACCCTTTCTGTCTCCTTTGCTACCACCTTGTCCAAGCCACATCATCTGTCATCTATTTCAGGAGCCTCTAACCTGATCTCCTTGAGTCCCTTCTGTGGGACTTTGGATTACTGTTATAAAATTATACATCCATGCCCTTTGCCATGTGACTTTGTGATTCCTCTTAGAAAACAGAGTGTATTTTCTGCCCCATGAGTGTTAGGTTTATCATATACCTTGTTTAAACCCCAATGGAATATTAGAACACACAACATATTCAGAGGCTTTAAACATGCTAGCATGATTGGACTTAGCCTCTCGTGTCCCTGGGTCTCACCATGTAACTGTTGCCCCTCGACCCCCAATCCCCAAACAAAGGCAGGCACATGGGGCAGGCCTAACCCTTCCTGGAGTCCAGCTTGATCCAGCCTAGAACACAGAATCATAGCCAACCTGCAGACTGCAAGCTGCAGACTGCGATTATAAATTTTTTTTTTAAGTTGTAGTTATAAGTCACTAAGATTTTGGTGTTATTTGTTATGCAGCAAGAACTGATACATACTATTTTCATGTGAATTTAGCACTTCCCCTTTCTCCACAGAGAAGCTATAGTGATATTTTAAAAATTAAATCAGATCAACATCCCCTCAAGTAATTTTATTGTATTTAAAGTCAATCTCAATTCCTTATAATGGTTTACAAAATACTCTACTTAACTCTTTGCTCAGCATGTTTTAACTTGACTAGCCTGCTTTATGTTCTTTGAATATGGAAGCTCACTCTCACTTTAAAGGCTTTATATTTACTATTATTTTTGTCTGCAAAATTATAGAGTTTATGCTATCTAACATGGTAGTTACTGGCCACATGTGACTATTAAATTAAAATTAATAAAAATAAAATAGCATTAACAATTTATTTCCTCAGTCATACTAACCACATTCCAAATGAAAAATAGACACACGTGGCAAGTGGCAAACATATTGGCATAGATATACAATGTCTCTCATCAATGCAGAAAGTTCTATGGGTCATAACAAGGCTCAGTTTAAATACCACCTCTTCAGAGAAGCCTAGCCTGACCACCCATCTTATCGAAGCTTTCCAGTTTACTCTGTCTCATTACTATTTTGCTGTTTGTATCATTGAGCAAATATTTAAAATCATTATATTTATTTGTTCCCCAGAATGTAGATTCCAAAAGTACAGAGACTGTTGATTTTATTTTCTGTTGAATCCCCAGTGCCTATAGAAAGTGGGTGTTCAGTAAATACCAGTATAAATGAATGAAGTGCTAGCAGTTGGTGGTGAGGACTATTCTAGGTAGAAGTAGGAGGGTGCACACAACAGTGAGAAGCATGTCTGTGGCAACACTGGGTATTCCAATTTGGCTGGACCATAGAGTGTGCAGTGTCAGATAAGTCTCAAAAATTAGGTGGACTGAGACAATATTATTGAAAGATTCATTTTCTGGGCTAAATTTGAACTTAAAACAAGCTGAGGAATCACTAATGATTTTTTTTTGACATAGAGAAGTTTCATAACTAGAAACAGTCTTTAAGAAATTGATCCGCCAGTGTGATACAAGTGGATGATATCATGGAGAGACTAGTCAGAGGGCTAAAGCCATAATCCAGTGAAAAAAGAAGACAATGGGGATAGATTCAAGAGTCATAGTGGTGGTGAAATCAACACATCACATTTGATATATAGAGAAGTTGATAGACTCTGAGGAGTCAAACAAGACACTCATATTTTGATACTGAATGATTCAATAGAAAAAACGTGAAGGAAGAACAATAAATTTGGCAAGAAGCATGCCAGTTCTGTTTTTGAAATGTTGAACTTATAATGTATAGGCCAGAATATTGGGGAAAGTTGGAACTGGGGAGAAAAAGGGAGCAGAAAGAGTCAGAGAAGGTCCCAGTGGTGAGGTTGAGAAGAACATAGCCTCACAAAGCTTAGAGTTCTTGGGGGGAAGGTGTTAAGATTCCCATAGACCTTAGGCTACAAGAAACAAAGACATAACATGGCTGCATTTCCTGATGAGAAATCCATCCATAATCCTATGGAACTGGTTCAATATATCCAAGTAGATGCCATATTTGAAAGTACTCATAAATCTTGGGGTGAGGAAGAAGAGTTAGAAAATATACATTAAATGATTTTTCTAAAGCTCATAAGCTACCTACATTCTAGACTCCAAGATGACCCTTATAAGCTTCCTATCTCCCCACACTTCTGTTTTTCAATATCTAGAGGGAAGGTTAAATACAGATCTTGCATCCAGGGTTTTCTACCCTCCCTTGCAGCTGTGACACCTCCACAACTTTTACCAAATAGGTTAGAGATGCTGGAGCTTATCTTGTTTGCTCAAGAGAGACTCTTTTCTAATTAACCACCTCAATTAACAAATGGGGTTTGGCACAGAGCTAAGATGAAGTTCTTCGATTTAAAATTTCCTTCACACATAATTTAAATCTCAGAATCCCTTTTATAATCACACACTTGGAAAGGGATCTAGAAGCCATCTAATTCATTTTCCTCCTCTATTAAAGAATGAATATATGTATGAACACACACACACACACACACACCCCACACACACTCCTCCAGCCATTCTAATAAGCACCAACTCTTGACTATTCTGGAGCCAAGCCAAAAAGTAGAACCAATCCCATCACCTCTCTGTGAGGAATGCCCTGGCATACCTTGTTTTCTCTGCCTTGCTATGCTCAATGGCTTCCAATGCCTGAGGCCATCTAGCCTTGGCAGCAAGTGCATCTTTGTTAGCCCTTGATGTGCCCATATGACATGGTGAGGAGAAGCTAACATCTGCCCTAGGACAACTGAGTGACCTATTTTGGGAGATTTTTCCAGGGCACCTCATTCTTCTCTGCCTAGACCAGGATTCTCAATCCAATTTGCCCATATGACTGGTTTTTGCATTCCATGGAGGATCTTACTGCCATGCGGTTCTTTCTCAACTTTTATGTCTGAGCTCAAAAGTCACCCCACCTTGGAGAGGCCTTCCTTGATCACCGAATCTAGGTGTTCTTCTTTTCTATAGTGTTTATGTCACTACTTCTTAGCGTTTTTATGACTATAGTAATGATCTCTCTATATTTTTTCATTTGTAAACATACGTATTTTATATCTTCCTAACTAGAATACATGATCCATGGAGACCAGGACCATATCTACCATTCTTGCATAGTATCAAACACACAGCAGTTGTTTCTATTGGTTAGCTATCGCTGCAAAACAAATCAACCCATTTTCAATGTTATATAACAATGAGCATTTACTATAATTCTCACAGTCTTCAGGTCAGTTGGGGCAGCTCTGCTTCAGACCTTAGCCAGTGGATTGTAAGTTGGCTGGGGCACTTCTGCTTATTGTATTTCTGTTTCTCATGGGAGAAACAGGCTCTCTGGGGCATGTTCTTCTCATGGCCTCTAATTTCTAAGTTGCTATAGGAAGTCACATAACCAAATGTAACGTTGATGAAACAAGGAGGTCTACTCTTCCCAAAGAGATGGATAGTTGCCATATAGTAAGCTACTGTAATGCTTTACAGAGCTCGATGATTAAATAAATGAATGGTCCTCCTCTAGATCAGCTGACTTTTTAGTGTAACCACTTTTCAGTCATTATATTCCTGTGTCTCATCAGTGTTTGTTTTAGAATTTCAGTCCACTTTAAATCCATGAGCCAATATAAAAGAACCACACCATTCTGTTCACCTTGGACAAGAGCCAACTTAAGATCACTACCTGCTTAACAGAGGTTAAAGCCTCCTTCATTTGAACCTGGCTCTCACTGTGCCCCCCACTTTAGGCATAGGGAAGGTATTATGCCTGCCAAAAACTAGAGGGGATGGAACCAATTAGAAGAACCTACCATCTGGTGGTGTGGGCTTATCAGATTTGCAGCCAAGATTCCAACTGGGACTGCTAAAGAGTTTGTGCAAAATAGCTTGAGTGTTTGAGTAGAACAGGAAATGTCTTGGTCACTGGGAGAGAGTATTGTCAACATATTGTCAGAGTGACCTAAAGGGACCATCCCCCAGTCACACCTATGTGGGTGGACAACACTTCCTGTCTCATGAATATAGGTTTGCTCCTTGTTGAGCAGGGATTCTCAAGGATGCCTCGTGACTTTTACTAACTAATATGCCAGAATTTAAAGCCTTTTGCCTGCCCCAAACTCTGATCTTGCCTTGCAAGGGAATCTCTTGTAAGTGCTTCCCTTATTGGTGGTTTTTCTGGCTTTAACATGTTGACCTTTATTTAGTCTACACTGGTCCAGCTCCAGATTCTGAATTTTCTCTTCTGAAGAGATGAGCAATGGGGAGGGAGGGGCATTTATATATATCCTTGCCTACTGAGCTTCCACATCCATTCTTTTGGTAATAGCATCCCAATTTCTTTTGGGAGAATTACTTCTTCCCCATGTCATATAGTTTGATTGGGCTGGTTTACATCAACAATCATTTGGTCCTTTCCACCTCCCAAGCTCTAAGAATTATGATTTGATTAGGTCTAAGTTAGCTAAAAGACTACAATATCATAACCACTGTGACATTCAGAAATGGGTTGGGTTTTATTGAATGGCATCAGCCTCAGGAATTTTATGGAACAGCATCGGAATATGGAAAGAGAAGTTCTCTCCCCCTGGACTTTGAGTTAGAGGTAAAGGTTGGCCAGGCTGGGATCTGATGTGTGGCATGCACATGCATGAGCACAAAGGTAACTTAGGGAAAAACTAAGCCTAAAATTCTAGAAGGCATGTCTCAATCCTGATAACATCACTCCAGACGTCAAATCCAGCCATACCTGAAGTCAACACTGTCCAGTTGATTGGGTTTCTATCACTTGCCACCAAGAGTCCCGATAGCTCACCAGTCAACTGGGGTTGCCCCCTTGTTTGTATAAATAATGACTTCTTAAGCCAAAGGATTTTATGATCCACATATTTAGTCCATTTTTATAAACTGACTCACAAGTGAAAAGAAATGCTTTTAGACTTAGTGTTATTACATACTTGGACCTAAGATAAACTAGCCTTAAGATTTCAATTTTCCCCATCCACAAAATAGACTTATTCATAGATAATGGCCACCTTCGTGTTAGGAAAACACTAAAAATTGATTAGTCCCATTGTACTTATGTGCATTTATGTTAATAAATAAGAAGCCTGGTTAATTATATTACCCTATATTTCCTAGCAGTGCATCTGCCTAGCACTTCTGATTTTTCAAAACTCTTTTATACAAGTAATGGCATTTCACTGTTCTAATAAACCTGAAAATCTGGTATTACCACCCCATATTATACATCTGGAAACTTAACTGGATACACAAATATCTCAAGGTCATACAAGTCAATGTCAGAACTGGCATTAAATGAGTTATCTCAAGTCCTGCATACATGAATTATTCTATTAAATCTCATTGAAAGTTGTTGTACTGGCCTATAATGCTCTTAAAATCATCACAAGATATATACTAATGATTAAACATTTATTGGGATAATTAACACAGCACTGTTTTAAAGAAAATAATGGAAATAAACTAGATACTCAATAAAAGGAGATGTCTTAAATAAATTAGGGTACACATACACAAAATGGGCTTTTAGGAAATCATTAAAAATAAATGTGTAATAGCAAAAATAACATGTATTATAATAACTAAAAATCATGTTATAAGACATAAGATAAATCGATTAACTTTTAAACTGACAAGAAAAAAGATGGAAAATCTATCCTTGGCACTACAATTAAACAAGTTTTATTGTGTTTTCCTGTGTGTTCCTATGGCTTTCCTGTGTGTTCCTATGGTAATACACATATTACCTTAATGTCTCAAAAACTTTATTTCCATCCTAGAGGTTCCACACAGTGAAAGGCCAGGTCATTGAGTGTCAATATCATCAGCTTCCATCTGACTCACTAACCCCAACTTTGCATGTGTCCTCTGAGACCTCCCATGGCCTTGGGCTTCCCTGTATTCTCTGGACAGTGGGCTGGGATACACCAGAGTCATAAGAACAGTTGAGGGCGGAAAGAGATTTCTAGTAACCTAAGAGGCCTACACACCCTAAGCACAGCTGGCATGGAGTCACGTGAATGTTCAGAGTGTTGTGTGACAGAAGCCAAAGGCACTGAGACAAGTGAAGGAGGGCTATTCCATGGGAGGCAAACCCAGGACACACAAGACGTGAAACTGAATGAGGAAAGCCCTCTTAGTCCCCGGATGTCTACAGACTGAAACAGAAACACAAACCACTGCTCCCTCTGAAAGCTGAATTTCTCTCATCTGTGAAAAGGGGATAATAAAAGTACCTACCTCACAGCATTTGGTTGAATGGAAAGTTATTTTAAGCCTGCTATCATTATTGGGTCCTTCTCACAATAGCCATGTTTGGTAGATATTACTATTCCCTTCTTTTGAGAGAAACTGAGGCTTGAAAAAGAATTGACTTGCACAAGCCACACAAGACTCATGTATCAGTGGTGAAAACAAGCCTTGAACTGGTTTATTTAGCAAATAGAATCTTCTACCTTATTTAGGACCCTTCATGGCAATAGTCCAGCAGGAGACAGAATGAGCTTTCAGTTTGACTTACTCCTGGTTTTCACCTCCATAACTTTGCAGCTACACAATAATAACCATCCACAGGAATTTACAGTGCAGCCTGCCAGAGCTCTCAAAACTCATAATATCAAGGTATTGTCATAAACAGCAATAATTCAGACTTATTCTTGTCACTGCCACTGCTGTCACATAATATATGCCACTCATTCATTCACTCATTTATCTAGCCCCATTGGACACTACTCTGTGGTGGAGACTGTGATGGGAAACTGAAGAAAACAACTCCACTGACCCTGCATTGCTTAGTCCAGTTGGGCAGATAAGACAAGGGGTTCACGTGACTAAAACCCGGGGCTAAGTGTGACAGTTGCTAAGGGGAAGGTACAAAGAGTCAAGGGGCAGAGAAGGACATGGATATGAGAAAGCAAGGAAGGCTCAGTGGAGAAGATGAAATAAGAGCTAGGGCTGACCAGGGCTGAATTTCAACAGAGGAACATGAGAAGGGCAGTTTGTAGGTGGGAGTGAAGGAAACAGCCGTATGAATTTGGGACCACTGAGCTGTCTGTTTTGACCAGAGACCAAGCTTCAGTGTAGTATGTGGCTTCCCTAGTGAAGAAATAAGTGGGAATGCTGAATGATTCCTTGCCTCCACACAGGCTCATCAGGTGTCCAGGCCCTGAGCTGGGTCCAATCTCCATAACACCCAGGGGCACACACAGAGCCAAGTAGCAACAGTACCCTCCCACCTAGTCATCTGCTTCCCTTTCCCCTAGCCTCTGTTCCTATCCCTCTGACTGTCTGCCAAAATTATCCCAAACTGGTAACAGGAGTGAAGGAAGAAAGGCCATTGCTACACAAGCCAAAAGTCTCCAGGGAATGTGAATTTGGTGAGTACTCTCAAGCATCTGATTCCTGGTGAGAAAACTGAAATCTAAACATGGCACTTCTCAGCATAAAACCCACCAATGGGTTTTCTACAGCTCTTAGGCTAACAGGGCCTACAAGGCCAGGCCAGGCCTTACCCAAGAAGCTCCTTGAACACCACTCCTGTTTCCAACACCGTCATCAAAGCCTTCAGTCCTCAGCTCAAACACCTATTCATCTCCTTGCCCAGAGCTCGTTCCTCTATAATATGCTTTCACAGAATCATGGTCCTTTCTTTCTGATTATTTATCACAACTTATAATAGTACACCTATTTGTGTGGTTATTTGACTAATAGCAGCATCCTTTACTAACTAGTAAGCTCCATGAGCACGGAGCTACTTCCTGTTTGTGTTCACAATAGCACTCCGTAAATATTTGTTAAACATTGAATGAATTCACCTGAGGTCCAGAGTAGGCTTAATGCTCCTACATTTACATATAAAATGTTCCCTGGATGTGCAATTGGTGGGAGGGAGGTCTAGAGTTTTTCTTCAATTCTTGGCTGGTTTAGAGACCTTCTGCCAACCAAGGGCTAGAGAATGTCTATGAATCATCTATCCCTGGAGTGTTCCATATGCTCTCAACATAGGCATATATCCCTAGGAGGAGTCTCAGAGATCATGAATTGCATTTAATAGATAAGCATGGGAAATGCTTTTCCTAGGTTATCACACCTGAATGATTCAAGAAGATTGTCCGGCATTTGAATGTATGTCTTCAAAGCACAATTCAGAATACTTTTTATTGCATCAAGCTTGGTGTGTGTGTGTGTGTGTGTGTGTGTGTGTGTGTGTGTGTGTGTGTGTGTTTATACAAATAATACACACACACCTCCCTCCGTCTCTGTCTCTTTATCTCTCTCTCTCTATATATATTTAATCTTCCCATTTACTCCTACCTGCTTTACTAAATTCAACTCAATGTCCTTGATTTATAAAACTTAAATATCTCCAACTAGGAGTTTTCCTTCCCTCCTCTGAACGTGTGTAAGGGGAGGGAGGGAAGGAGAGAGAATGGGAGGAAGAGCAAGATAGAGACTGTCCCTTACATCACAATTTTATTTTGTTCATGCCTATTTCCTTTACAAGAACCTAAGCCCTTCAGGGAAGAATCAATGCCTAATGCATTCATTATCCTCAGTTTCTAGTGCAATGCCTTGTAATGGTAAATGGATTTCATCTCTTGCATCAACTCTGACCAATTTGTAGTTACTGAATGAATGCTATGGTGAGAGGGAATTTGAGGCCATGTGCAGATTCAGTGGGAAAGAATTCTGTAACCAATGAATGCTGTCTGCAAAGGTATAGAAGGGGCAGTGATGGTACATGTGCTCCATAGAAGACGATAATAAAAGTGCTTTGAGCCGGACTCGGTGGCTCAGCCTGTAATCCCACGCCTTTGGGAGGCTGAGGTGAGTGGATTGCCTGAGCCCGCGGGTTCAAGACCCGCCTGGGCAGCGAGACCTCATCTCTACAGTAAATCAAAAAATCAGCTGGGCGTGGTAGCGCATGCCTGTAATTCCGGCTTGGAAGGCTGAGGCGGAAGGATCGCCGGAGCCCAGCAGGTCGAGGCTGCGGTGGCCAGGAGCGGCCACTGCACTCCAGTCTGGGCGACAGAGTGAGACTCCAACTCAAAAAAAAAATGCTTTGGATGAAGATTGATGAACCCCTAGCCAGACTGACCAAGAAAAAGAGTGAGAAAGCCCCTAAACACAATTAGAAATGCAAAGGATGAAGTCACAATTAATCCCAAAGAAATTCAAAAGATTATCAGAGAGTACTATACACATCTGTCCGGAAGCAAACTCAAGAACCTAAATGAAATGGAGGACTTTCTGACATCATACAGCATAGCAAGGTTGAAACAAGAAGAAATTGAAACCCTCAACAGACCAATAACAACCCAGGAAATTGACTTCATCATAAGAAATCCTTCCATTAAAAAAAAAAAAAAAAAAAAAAAAAAGGTCTGGGCTTAAAAGCTTCCTAACTGAATTCTACAAAACATATAAAGAGGAGCTGATACCAATCCTATCAAAAGTATTCCAGGTAATTGAGAAAGATGAAACTCTCCCCAAATCATTTAATGAAGCTAACATCATACTAATTACCCAAATCTGGTAAAGACCCAACAAGGAAAAAGAATTACAGACCAATAGCCTTGATAAATGCAAAAATTCTCAACAAGATGCCTAGCAAATAAGATTCAACAACACATTTCAAGAATCATCCACCACGACCAAGCTGGCTTCATTTCTGGGGATGCAGGGCTGGTTCAACATTCACAAGACCATCAACGTAATTTACTGCATCAACAGATGTAAAAACAAAAACCATATAATCATATTATTGGACACAGAAAAAGCTTTTTGACAAAATCCAGCATCCCTTCTTGATAAAAACCCTTGAACATCTAGGCATAGAAAGAACATTCCTCAACACAGTAAAAGCCATCTATGATAAACCCACAGCCAATATACTGCTCAATGGACAAAAAAGTTGGAAGCATTTCCCCTGAAAACCGGAACAAGACAACCGTGCCCACGCTCATCCTTCCTGTTCAACATAGTATTGGAAGTCCTAGCTAGAGGAATCAGGTAAGAGAAGAAAATCAGGGGTATTCAAATAGGAAAAGAAGAAGTTAAGCTATCCCTCTTTGCAGACCATATGATCCTATACCTTGAAAACCCAAGGAAATCTGTAAAAAAAAAACCCAGCACTGATAAATGACTTTGACAAAGTCTCAGGGTACAAAATCAACATACAAAAGACAAGTTGCATTTTTATATACCACCAACAAGCAGACAGATAACCAAATAAAAAGCACAATCCCATTCACAATAGCCACACACACACACAAAAGAAATAGAAATATCTTGGTATCTTCTTAACTAGAGAAGTGAAAGACCCTTATAATGAAAATTACGAAACACTGTTCAAAGAAATCAAAGAAGACACAAACACATGGAAAAATATTCCGTGCTCATGGATTGGAAGGATCAATATTGTTAAGATAGCCATTCTACCCAAGGCAATCTACAGATTCAATGCAATACTTATTAAATTACCAACACCATTCTTCTCAGACCTGGAAATGACAGCATAGAAATTCATACAGAAACAAAAAAGACCACAGACAGCCAAAAATAATCCTCAGCAAAAGGAACAAGATGGGAAGTATCATATTTCCAGACTTTAAACTTTATTATAAGGCTACAATAATTAAAATAGCAAGGTATTGGCACAAAAACAGGCATATAGACCAATGGAACAGAATAGAGATTCTGGAAGCAAAACCCTGATTGCCCAACCAACTCATCTTCAGCAAAGCCACCACCAACCAACCACAGGGAGAGGAGACCCTATTCAGTAAATGGTGTTGGGAAAACTGACTTACAGCATGCAAAAGATTCAAACAAGACAGGCAAGACTCTCAGGTCCCCTCACACTGTGGGACCTTTCCTGTCCTCTCAATAAATTCTGCTTTCTCAACAACTACAACAACAGCAGCAGCAAAAAGAAATAGGACCCCCACCTATCGCCAAACACAAAAACCAACTCTAAATGGATCAAAGACCTAAACATAAAACATCAAACTACAAGATTCTTAGAAAACGCAGGAGATACCCTTATGCACATTGGCATAAGCAACCAATTCCTGATAATAACCTCAAAAACATATGCCATAAGAGATAAGATAGACAAGTGGGACCTCCTTAAATTAAAAGCTTTTACAAAGCAAAAGAAATCATCACGAAAGCAGGGAGATAGTCCACAGAATGGGAAAAAAATATTTGCCAACTGTATATCTGACATAGGCCTAACATCCAGGTTCTACAAGGAACTCAAATGAGCCAAAACAAACAAACAAACAAACAAACAAAAAGCGAACAAACAGCCCTATAAAAAAGGGCAACAGACATGAATAAACACTTCTCAAAAGAAGACATACAGTCAAAAGATACATGAAAAAATGCTCAGTCTCACTAATCGTCAGAGAAATGCAAATCAAAACCACACTCAGATACTACCTAACACCAGTAAGGATGGCCATAATTAATACATCAAAAAACAGCAGACGCTGACATAAGTGCAGAGAAAAGGAAATACTTCTACACTCTTGGTGGGAGTGCAAACTAGTACAACCTCTATGGAAAACAGTGTGACAATTTTAAAAATAACTAGAAATTGACCTTTCACATGACCCAGCAATCCCCCTCCTGGGAATATACCCAGAGGAACACAAATTGTTCTACAAAAAAGATACCTGCACATGCATGTTGATTGCCACACTATTCACAATAGCAAAAACAAGGAACCAACTCTGCTGCCCATCAAAAGTGGACTGGATAAACAAAATGTGGTACATATACATGATGGAGTATCATGCAGCCATAAAGAAGGACAAAATTATGGACTCTGCAACAACGTGAATGGATTTAGAGTCCATGACAGTAATCTATCACAGAAACAAAGAACTGAATACTACATGGTCTCACTTTTAAGTGGACCCTGAACATTTATCAATTTATCAATGCTAGAAGAAAGGGATTGGAAGTAGTAGGGGAGGGAGGGAGAGAGGGAGCACATAACCTCACTAAACCAGGTGAACTGTGGTCCAGATGGAGGCCCAAACTTCACCTGCTTGTAAGCCACTCATGTACCTAATGCTGACTTGTAGCCACATCTTTATAATAAAATAAAGTTAAAAAAGCAAAAGAAATGCTAAAGCTTTGAATTAAAAAAAATATATATGTGACATAGCCAAACAATGGAATAGTATTTAGAATATTATTCAGCCATAAAAAAGAATGAAGAACTGATACAGGCTACAGCATGAATAAACCCTGAAAGCACTGTGGTGAGTTAAAGAAGTCAGTCACAAAATACCACATATTGTGTGATTTCATCTACATGAAATATCCAAAACAGGCAAATTCAAAAAGACAGAAAGTAGACTAGTGATTGCCAGGACTGGAGGGGGGAAGGAAAATGATAGCTAAAGGGGACAGAGTTTCCTTTGGGGGTGATGAACATATTTTAAAGATTGCGGGCCAGGCTGAGTGGCTCAGCCTGTAATCCCAGCACTTTGGGAGGCCGAGGTGTGTGGATTGCCTGAGCCCATGGGTTCGAGACCCGCCCAGGCAACTTGGTGAGACCTCGTCTCTACAATAAATAAAAAACTAGCCGAGCGTGGTAGCGCAGCCTGTAGTTCCGGCTACTTGGAAGGCTGAGGCGGAAGGATCACCGGAGCCCAGCAGGTTGAGGCTGCGGTGGCCAGGAGTGTGCCACTGCACTCCGGTCTGGGCGACAGAGTGAGACTCCAACTCAAGAAAAAAAAAAAAAGGTTGTGGCCCAGGCACGGTGGCTCAGTCTACAATCCCAGCACTTTGGGAGGCCTAGGCGAAAAGATTGCCTGAGCCTGGGGGTTCAAGACCAGCGTGGACAACTTGATGAGACCTCATCTCTACAATAAAATCACAAAAATTAACCAAGTGTGGTGGCGTGCATATGTAGTTCCAGTTACTTGGAAGGCTGAGGTAGAAGGATCGCCCGAGTCCAGCAGGTAGAGGCTGCGGTGGCCATGAGCGTGCCACTGCACTCTAGCCTGGGCGACAGAATAAAACTCCAACTCAAAAAAAAAAAAAGATTGTGGCAATGATTTCACACATCTTTAAACAAGTGGATTATTTGGTGTGTGGATTACATCTCAATGACACTACCAAATAAAATAGTACTTTGGATGGAAAATGGGCAAATCACTAGTTGTCCAAATGTTCTGTGTGATTACTTTATCCTGAACATCTGAGAGGAGAGCGATCACCTCCCTCATCCCAGCAGAGGCCTCCAAACTAGTCAGAGGATGGAAGGTTTGCAAATACTTTCCTATACAGAGGAGCTAATGACCATCAATATTAAAGTAAGAACCAAGAGTCAATGACAGGGAGGTGTCAACACATGTGTGTCTTAAAATAAGGGCACAGGTGAAGCTGGACAAGCCAACACCAGATTGGGACATGAGCCAGAGAAGTGTAGGCATCTGCCATAGAACCAAGAATGCAGTGTGTCTGGGCGGCAAGCCCCGGATTCCCCACTGCTTGGAAACAAACATAGGTGGTAGTAGTCGACGGGAGAGGGGAAAAGGAATATTGTTACTTCACCCACTCAAAAAGTCACTTCTCACTCCACCACCAGAATCTGCTCCACCCTTCAATGCCTGTTAAAATTCTACCTTCCCAAGAATTCATTGTCCATAGTCACAGCTTCTGTCTTAGAATAAGTCTTAGCTCTTAATCTTAAATCATAAACTTTCCTGTGGCACATCTACTATTGGGCTCTTTCACTGCTATTTTGCTTTTCTGTATCCATAGTCATAAATCTTCAAAGGGAGAAAGTTCATTGAGTTTTTGCGCCTCCAAAACTGGCTTCCAATATCAGCTCAGGTTTTTATTTGTTTCATAATATGAAGAAATAATCTCTCTCTGTCTCAGTAGCATCATCTGTAAAATGGAGATAATAACCTTTTGGGATTTTTATAAAACTTAAATAAGGCAACATCTGCAAAGTATCTGGCATATAATAGGTCTTCAAAATAATCTTTATTTACCGCATCCACTATCCACCATTCACCATTCTCTTCATGACTGTGTACAGACTAATTTTCTGAAACTAGGACTTACACACCTTTTGTGTCCTTTACTATTTTGCTACAGGGAGAATAATAGACACTACTAGAATAAAATAATAAAATAGTGGATGCTGAGGATATAATTCAAGTGTGAGCAGATTGGCCTACTCACAGGCCTGCCCAAGCAACATAATTTGGTTACAACAACCACATGCACAGCAGGGAGTAGTGAGGACTTTGGTGAACTTGAGAGTTTATGCCTTAGAGGGCCGCACTTCTCAGCACTAGTCATGGAAGCTGAGTAAGAATGTGGGCCCAGGGCTGCTTAATGACCTAACTTTTTTCAAAGAAGTCAGAAATTTGGATATTTATGCCAAGTTTGGAAGAGCATTGTGTAGGTCAAACCCAACAAGTCTGTGAGCTGACTGTTAGTCTACAAACCTGAAAATAATGATCCGGGTTTAGGTAAGAGCTAAAAGGTCATGTGTTTGTTACCAATACCTCAAGTCTCATTAGAAAGCCCAGGGCTTCACCAGTAGGTGCACAACAGACAGAGTTCTACTGTAATTAGGAATGCTGCCCTCCACCAAATTGTCATTGATGCTCTCAGCACCTTTTTGGTCTCTGCCATCCAGGCTGGAGTGCAGAGTGTGCAAGTTATAGCTCACTCACTACAACCTTGAACTCCTGGACTCAAGCCATCCTCCTGTCTCAGCCTCCTGAGTAGCTGGAACTACAGGTATGTGCCACCATGACCAGTTATTTTTTTTTATTTTTGTAGAGACAGTCTCACTATGTTGCCCAGGCTGGTCTCAAACTCCTGACTTCAAGTGATGTTCCTGCCTCGGCCTCCCAATGTGCTGGGTTTGTAGATGTGAGCTATTACACCCAGCCAGCTCTCAGCATCTTTATGCTGTGTGATTCCTTGAAGACTGAAGATGTTTGTGTTAGGGGCTCATGTTAGATCCTTGTGGTCTTGCTGGGCAGCAGTTCATATTCTGGTGGAAAAGCTAACCTACAATGACACAGCACAGGCAATGTTGTAGAATAAGTCAACCAGGGTTTGCAAACACAACGCCTGCAGGAGCCAGCAGGTAAAGAAAATGAGATAGGCTGGTTGGGAAGAAGGTCACCTAGATGGTGTATTCCCTGTTCCATTTCAGCAAATTGAGGTTACACAGACCCAGGGCCCAGCATTGCCAGACTTCTAAAAATTTAAGAGAGACAAGATATCCAAGTTTTGATGTGAAATTACATGATTCTTAGACAGTGTGTGAGCCCTGAACATTCATCTCTGGGCTAGAGTTGGCATGTGGAAGGTTATTTTGGTAACTTTTTCTATAGATAAACAGGTTACTGACAGGGCACAGTGACTCAAGTTTATAATCCCAGCACTTTGGGAGGCTGAGGTGAGAGGATTGCCTGAGCCCACAGGTTCAAGAACAGCCAGGGCAACTTGGTGAGACCTCGTCTCTACAATAACTCAAAAAATTAGCCAAGCATGGTAGCGCATGCCTGTAGTTCTGACTACTTGGAAGGCTGAGGCAGAAGGATTGCCTGAATCCAGCAGGTAGACACTGGGGTGGCTGTGTGTGTGCCACTACACTCCAGCCTGGGCGACGGAGTGAGACTCCAACTCAAAAAAAAAAAGAAAAACAAAACCACAAAAAAACAGGTAACCCTATTTATCTTTGAGACTCAGCCCAACCACCACCCTCTGAGAGGCCAGCCCCACTCCCCAAGGCATCTCTAACACTCTATACAAATTGCTGCTATAGCACTTAGAGTATTTCATTTTAATTTTCTCTTTACATGACAGTCTGCCTCACTAGGGATAAAGCACTCCAGGGCAGGGAACACATCTTACTTTTGTCTGCATTTCTAGTACTTAATACCATGCCTAGGTTTTGTTGAGGACTCAAAAATGCTTACTAATGGAATGGAAGAATTTAAAGAGCTTCTCAAAGTGTGATCCCCATAATAACGACAACAGAATTCTCACAGGGCCTTCTCTTGAATATTCTGATTCAGAAAGTGGAGAGTCTATCCCTGAGTCCAGTTTCAGACAAACTCCCTGGGTGAATTTTATGCACACAACGTTTGAGGACCTCTGGGCGAAACTGGAAGAGGAAAGAGACTGTGTCTTCTTCTTTGATCCTTGTATTCCTAGCATCTGCCACAGTGCTTGGCAAAAAAAACAGGCATTCAGCATGCATTTGCTGAACGAATGAATGGATGAATGAGTAAAAAGGTAAGAATTGAGTTGCAACCATGCTACTCAGACTTGTAATAGGAAACTCAGTGATCATTTCATTCATTTTTTAATTTACACTTGCCACAAAGGCACTAAGATAAGCTAAGTAGCTGGTTAGTAAACACCTTCTCTATGGACAGACTCCTCAACCTCTGTCCCTGTAGGATTTGAAGAGTGCTCAGAGGAGAGCTCAAAGCATTTGGGTTGCTGATTCAATGACTCTACCCCTTAATGATGGCAGACAAAGAAAGCAAGAATGATTGAATACAAAAAAGGTACCCAGCTCTCACCTTGCCAGCGGTATTAGTAACTTACTCATCTTCCATCTTCCCTGCCATCCCTACCCTATAACCACCACACTTGCTTTGTAAGTCCCCTGTTGCTAACATGTCTAACTGGAACAGTTCCTGTGACACTTCCTCTCTCTTCCCTTCTCCACCCTCTGGTGGAGGGATAACGAATAACAATATGCACAGAAAAAAATCAAATGAGAGCAAAAATTATGAGAAAACAAATATTTGATCATTTTCTGGAGGTAAGGGTGATACGGACAGTTAATTTAGGGTAACTACTAATCCAGATTTCAAAAAAGTACACAAAATTATCCTGAGTAAGATGCTTTCCTTGATTTTTCATAAATGAGTATTAACCCATTCTTTCCCAAGCCACTCTGATCTCTTTAACATTTTCGACTCAATTCAAACTGGGACACATGTCAAGTTTTCCCAGATCCATGACCCCAAGAGAACATAGCCCAGAGAATTCCCTTGTCTCACATGGAATTAACAGAGACTCCTCCAGGCAGCCCAGAGAATTACAATGCCACCATTTCCACTCAAATTGCCCAGGTCCCCCTCTGATCTCAGAGATAAAGGGAAGAAAAAAAAAGTCTAAGCAAAAATTAAGATTGTTGCTTCTCAGATAATCCCCTCAGCAGCATCCCTCACTAGACCTTAAGCTATTTGAGAACAAGGGCATTTTATCATCTCTGCATTTCCAATGTCCATTTCCATTTACAGGTTTGAAGAAACATTTAAAGAATAACCAAAGGAACAAGGCAGGGATTCACGGAAACTTGTATACTAGTATATGGCAGGTATCAAGTTCAAGAACTTACAACCATCCACTCTTGGTCTATTGGCCAAAATGGACGACATTGCTTGTGCCAGATTTCTGCCTCCCTAACGAATAGCCATCGCCCTATTAGAGATCAAGTCTTAGGTTGTTAAGATAAAAATACAGAGCACCACCTTTTGCCTTAGAACATTTCCTCCTGTGTTTATCTCTTATTATCTTGTCCTGCCAGTCAACATCTTGACACTAGGAGAGCAGTTAACGTCTCTTCCCACCAAGTTCTGCTGTAGACAGTTCTCAGCATTGTGAGTGAATCCACTTGTCAGCCACTTAGTCTTCTTCATTCTCTAAGCAAGTCATCCTCTGGTGCTAACATGTCTGGTAGGACGTAGTGTGCCCCTTTGAGAGTAAGACAAAAGCTATGGAGCCTCTCTCCAGGAAGTAGATAAGCACATGCATATGCACACAAAGTAGTAGTGATACAATCATAGCTCACTGCAGCCTCTACTAATTTCTGGGTTCGAATGAACCTCCCGCCTCAGCCTCCCAAGTAGCTGGGAGTACAGGCATATGGGACCATACCTGGCTAATTTATTTTTATTTTTAATTTTTAAAAAATGTTTGTAGAGCTAAGGTCTTCCTATGTTTCTTAGGCTGGTCTCAAACTTGTGGCCTCAATTGATCCTCCTGCCTCTGCCTCCCAAACTGCTGGGGCTACAGGCATGAGCCACTGCACCTCTCCAGGCAAAAGATTATGCATAATCTCAGGTGGTTCATAAATACATTAATGCCCACACCCCAGTGGCCCCTTCAAAGACCCTGCTCTAAACTATATCAAAAGAAATGAAATCTGATAGATACATATCTACTCGGTTTCATCCTAACTTCCCAGGGAGATGGTTTCATAGAACTACAATTCAGCAATTAAATTTCACCTTCTTCTTAGGGTAGTGAGTAACACCGTGAACAAGATTTCAATCTCAGTATTACCAAAATACAGAATTACTGTTTTATTTATTCAATATGCCACTCCTGCACAGCATTCACAGCTACAGACTGAAACACTAAAAGTTTTTCTCCTTATGTGCTTTCTCAGGTCACTGCATTGCAAGACTCTGAAAATTCCCTTTTGTTTCTTGGATAACCCCACTAGTTGATCAGGTTACCATAAGGACCAGTGCTTTTATCATGGTGTCCAGGAACATGAACTTTGGGATCACAAAACCACCATTTGCTTTCTGAGTGACCTTGGCCAAGTTACAAGACCTGTTGCAGCATCGGTTTCCTCATATCTAAAGGGAAGATAATGTATAGTTCTCTGCAGCTCCTGAGAGGATTAAATGAGCTAACACATGTAAAGCAATTAATGCACTGTATGGGCTGTAGTCAATGCTCTATAAATGGCAATGGATGTTACTATCGATATCTATGAAATACTTATCATAGTTCTTGGTGGTCACTAAGTTCTCAATAAAGGAAATATGGTATAATTATAATTCTTGGAATTTTCATCAACATTATCTTATGAGTGGTCTTAGGGATAGGAGGAAATCTGACTTCTTATTTTGAAACTTAAAAGCATGTTCAGTTCAAATCATCGTGAGCCCACCATGTGGGACTGTGAGAAAGAGATGAAGGAAATAAGGCCTGTGCCTTCAAGCATTCACAGCTCAGCAGAAGTCACCAAGTCAACAGTGGCACACAAAGCTTATGGTGCCAATGAAATCCAGTTTCAGGTCTCAAATTGTTCTCGCACATTCAGCTCACACTTCCCTGCCATAAATTTTTACTTGAGCTTAATCCCTGAAGGGAAAATGTGTCTGCTGATTAATTTTTATACTTTCATCTGTCATAAAATGACAATCATGCAACCACACAGGCTTCCTTTTCAATCCTTGTTGCCAGAAAAATCTCAGAAAGGTGTTTGTTGCCCACATTTTAAAACACATTCAATTCAAATGTCAGTGATTCTTCTACCCCTTTTCCTTCTTGAACCCTTGTTCCATTTTATGATCAAAGGCCATCCTACAAACTGTCTTAAGCAATCATTCATGACAAGCCATTTTAAAAATGATCAAGGCATCAGGTTTTAATAATTATCGGTCACTTCCAAAAATGTGTATATAGATGTGTACAACCTCTCAACTACCCTTTGTCATTAAGCTCCGGGCGCCATTTCTCCTTTTAACTTGTGGACAGGAAGTGACTTAAGCATTTTAAGCCACGTTCTCATAAAGTCAAGGCCTTTAATTCTGAGTCTCTCAGAAGTTCATTCCTCTGGGGAGTAGGGGAGATGCAGTCAACCCAAGTACCCATCGTGCTGGCATTTAAAGTGAGCTGACAGTGAAAAAGCAAACCCATTCCATGAAGCATTGCAGGGGCTAAAATGCCAACTGCTGGAATCACTCAGAAGGTTCGGGAAATGTTTCTTGGAGGGCTCTCTCTTATGAAGACAAATGACAACTGAAGTCATTTCTGCAACACCACCACCTACCCACAGGCCCTTCTTTCATCAGTCTGGCGCAGAAAGAAATCTCAGAAATAGAAGCAATGACTTACATCTATAGGTCATCTCAAAGCTGTCGCTGATGTTCACAATATCAATCTGGGGGAGCAGCTTCGGGGGCTCTGTGAGTTGCGACAGAGCAAATCTAAAAGCGGCATGTTCCTGTGACTGCTGGTTTGGAAATAATCCCCCTGTGAGAAAAGAAAACGCAACATGGTATCTGGTGAGCTACAGACAGGTTTTAGTCCCTCAACAGCCTACCCCAGACAAGCCCTTTTCTTCTCTCCATGCCCAACTCACTAGCTGTAGCCTTTAGTCGTAGAGATGAACGTTCAGATAGGCCCAATTGGATGCTGAGGCTGAAATTTCCAGATGAACTTTTACGGGGCAAGGGCCTCTGCCATCCATTACCCTGCACAAATATGTGGAGTGTGCACCTCTCAACTCAGCTAAAGTCAGAGGAAGCAGGAGACTTGTGGCATTTCTTTCCTCCCTCCTCCGGCAAGCCACCTACAAGGACTATGCTCTTGCAAAAACGTAAAACCTCCTTGTGTCTAACTTGTTTTGTAGCAGCCCAATCTCTTACCACAGAACCTTATAGGAAGTAGGTGCTAATCCGTGTTGCAGAGTGATTGAATTCCAACTTCAGGACCCTGGGCTTCTCCAGTGCTAGAGTGGTTTGCTTGGATACTTTTTAGTCTTTGACCTGGTATGATAGAACCGTCATGCAATTTAACTATTCTATTGCCTCTAAGGTTTCTTATTCCTTTACTCTGAAAACTGCAAACAATGTTTTGCTTCTTCCTTCACCACTCATGATCCCAGCTACCTAGGAATGACTTGTTACATAAGGGATTACCATTGTGTATTTGCATAGAAGAACATTGTGATTCAAAGATATGGGATCTTACGAATGTCAAGAGGATACAAACATTCTATTCTAGTAAGAAGCAAAGTAAAGGTGCCTGTCCGGGTTCCAGTTCCAAGAAACGAAAGTACGTGGTTTACTTTTGTTATTTACTGTGAATGTTTAAACGAGTTAAAGTACATTTCTGTGAATTAAAATCAGCTACTTCTAGAGACTAAGCTATAATGAATGTTTACACAGAAGTTTATCTCATATCCGACAGGAATCACAGCCCCAACATAATGCATTTCTAACTTCTTATGTAGTGGGTATGTGTTTGTTTTTAAGAACAAATAAATGGATTACAAGGCTTTTGTTACAAATCACACAAGTAGAATCAAGTACTACCTGATGGCTGTGATATTTTCAGCATTTGTTCTACAATGTAATGTTTCATTTCTTATTTGGAAATAGTAGCAATGGTTTTCATCAGTTGAGCAAGCAAGTTGAGGCTAAATATAATAGAAAATCTTCAGATACGTAAATGAACACAACGTATGCACATACACAAAACGCTCTCATGCATTGTACCAATGGCGATAGACATAAATACAACAGGCAAGCGTTTTCAATCAGCGAAGGATAGGCAATGCATAAGTGCAAGCATAAACAATGCCACACATACGAGCAAGAGATTGCCACATGTACATGTGCCCCCATCTTAAAGAGCAGAATTTAAAAAAAATAATAATTCTTGCTTCTGATGCCCCCCCCCTCAGATGACCACACCCCAAACACCTCCCTGTCCCCTTTCTCCTCCTCTGCAATGAATGAAAGAGAAGGGGTGGGAGGTGGGGAGCCAGAAGGCTACAGGCTGGGCTGCTGGGAAGAGTCTCCCCTGAAGGCAGGAAGTTTTGCGTGTAGGGCACTAGCACACACACACATACACACTTCAGGATGTAGCTTAACAGGTGTCAGGAAACAAAGCAAGTTACTCCATGGGCACTCCAACCACCCTCTGAGCCAACCAGCTGGAGAGGCCAAAGAAGATGGGTACTACAGCACCTGTGTGCCCGAAAAAATGCCAGCTGTACCACACACACCCCAAACACACTCGCACAAAGAACACAAACTACCAGCAAGGGGAACTTTCCCAAGTGGAGTTGTCTTCCTATCAAGGGATAGACAACAGAAACCAAACCGATTAAGATGCCTCCAAGCAAAGCAGCTTGCTTCATTCCGGGACACAAACAGCATTGAACACTGGTCACACGGAAACCCCAAGCCGTGGTGGACACGCTCTGTTATTGGTGTTACTGCTCCTGTTTGTTTTGCTTTCTCCCTTTCTTATGGGGAGTAGCAACATCTGTCAGCTCCCCCGTCAATAGGAGGTGGGGGGGAGGACTCTGAGAAACACGACCAAGGAGAAAGGGAAATGGGGAACAGAAAGGCATGCAGCATGTTGAAACCTGCCTCCAAGTTGAGCGGATGGAGCCCAGTGATGAGGACAGCGGACATCCCACAGGAGGAGCAGGGAGCATGTGTCCGTGTGTTTGTGTGTGTGTGTAAAGGCAGACCGACTCTGTGGACAGGAAACCTACGAGGAGGGAGCAACTGGAGGAACAGAGAAAAGCAGGCTGGGAAGTTCCAGGATCAGGTGAGTAGGGACCACCAGCCCAGCATGGCAGACGGCAAGAGAAGGCAGCTGAAAGAGTCCAGAGCAGGAGAGCGCCTGCCCGCCCGCCTTGGAGTGGGGGCCTGCTGGCATTATTACAGCGGCTGCAACACACCCGACACCCTTTACTCCTTCTTCTAGAGGGTCTCTGCACCCCCCTTCCCAGCTAAAAAAAGCACTGCCTTTCTCAATTAAACATATATGTGCACAAATAATGTCTAATCACACACATAAACATACTTATATAAATAAGTGAAATCAGGCACTGACTACCCAGCAATAGAGTTAACTCCTTAAACACCCACCACCCCTTTCCATGGCAGAGCCCGATGTTTTTTTTTGTTGTTGTTGTTATTTCCTTCAAAGCGATGGTTCCTCCATTTCACATGCTCGCACCCGGAATGGGAATGGGATGTGTGTGTGTGTGTGTGTGTGTGTGTGTGTGTGTGTGTGAATATTTA
>NW_006952841.1:0-489 GCF_000164805.1 Carlito syrichta | reverse complement strand
AACCGGTGCAGAAGAAGGCAAAAATGTGCTGCATATTCCTTTTTGCATTGGCGAAAAAGAAGCCCAGGTCCAATCATAGATTTGGTGTCCCCCCCTTTCCCTTATTCCTCTCGCTGTTCTGCCTGTTCTTTTCCTCCTGCAGTTCCTTCTTTCCTTGCTTGCTTCCTTCCTTTCTTCCGTGAGGTTTGTCTGTTTCCCTTGGAATCCGAGCACTTAAACTGCAGCGTTAACACCAACTGACAGCCAGATTAACTGAGCACTGGAAGAGAAGCCCGGCCTCATGCTAGCTGGAGCGCTGGCTCCCCCTCTCCTCCCTCTCCTCTCGCTGCCGACTCTCTCCCTCCCTTGCGCTCGCTCTCCCCCTCACACTCACACAGGCATTGAGCTCTCTCTAATACCACGAGCCAGCTCGGAGTGCCACAGCCGGCCTCGCCACCTCTCCCCCTACCCCTCCGGGCCTCACCTTATCCTTCTCTCTGTGGGTGCGGA
>NW_006952840.1:0-697 GCF_000164805.1 Carlito syrichta | reverse complement strand
GAGAAGGGACAAGAGGCAAAGGTGCCTCTGCACAGCAGGAGGTTACCTCCATGCAAGAGTCAGTCTATGCTTGCAGGAATATTGGATGGAGCTGTTATTGATGGGATTGGCTGAGTTCTCCCTGACATGCTCTGGGGTTAGCTACTAGTAGTTAGCTACACCCATAACTAGTTACACCACTCTACCCATGACTAGTTACACTTCCAAGAGTGCTAACTTGGAACTCAGAAGATTCTATCAGTTTTTCAGGGTTGTTTATTTAGCTATCACAGAGTCTTAGAAAGTCACAAAGCCTCTCTGTGTCTCACCTCATTTGGCCATAGAAAGGAAGTAATGATGTTTACTTCAATTGTCTTCCAGAATAAATATAAACATCAAACTTTGAAATGGCTTAAAAATGATTTTTATTGCTTTAGGATTATAAAAGGAAGAAAGAAAGAAGGAAAAGAGGGAGGGATTGAAGAAAAGAAATATACGTAAGAAAGAAAGGAAAGACAAAAGGAGAGAAGGGCGGTCTGGAGGAAGAAAAACAGTCACTTAAATCTCATCTTGTTCTATGCTGAGATTCTGAATTATTTCAGCAAAAGTTGGGTGCTCTGGAGAAATATAGGTAATATCTCTAAATTCTGTTTCTTACTTACACTAAAAAAAGTTGAGTAGTACAGCCACTGAACTTATATCTTGCATGAGAAATCCA
>NW_006952839.1:0-707 GCF_000164805.1 Carlito syrichta | reverse complement strand
TCCACAGGGCTAAGTGTCCATAAAGATGCTCTGTGTGAGTAGGCATGTGCTGATGGGAGAGTGAGGGTCCACTGAGGAGATACTCAGTTGCATACACCCTCTGAGGGTGACTAAAAGTGCCCACTGCCCTGAGATTTGGGCCACAACATACTGACTGCTGCTTGTGGGGCTCACCTGAGAGGAGCTTGTGGAGTCTGATGAATTCTCATCACCTGAAACATGGCCCACACCATCGCCTTTTGTAGCAGATCAGCTGGAGCTCTGAGTCCAATAGGTGGAGAAAGAAAATCAGGGAGAGCCAGGAAGGAGACCCAAGAAACACCAATAGCAGCCATTCTCTATGTCCCAAGACTAGGCAGAGACCTGCATTGCCCCACCCAGTTCCTCCCAGCCCCACTCAGCCTCCAACTTGGGACCTAGGTAATGCAATCAAACTGGGAGAGAAAGAAGCATCTCCCCCATGCTAGGTCAGACACAGACAGGTCATATTTCAGTGGCAGACTTGACAGGTAGCAAGCCGGCTGAGTCCAGATTTGATTCATTCTCCATTGACAGCAAGCCTGGACCATCTGATCCAAGCTGTGAACAACCTTACCAGCCTGCAATTATACTTAGAGATTACAGCTGAAAGAATATTAGACTTACAGGAACGACCTCAGATTGAGTTTGGTACCAATTTTATTATTTTTATCTTTATTATTTGTCTG
>NW_006952838.1:0-4302 GCF_000164805.1 Carlito syrichta | reverse complement strand
CCTCCCGCTTCACTCTGCAGGATGCCGAGACTGTTCCTGGCGAACAAGAATTCCAGTTGTTTGGATATCAGGAAAAAGACTCCCATAATGATCTTTGGGAACTGGAAACCAAGAATCCTGGTCCCCTTCACCAGACCTTCACAAAACGTGGAATCTTCAAAACCCAACATCCCAATTCCGACTTACCTGACCACAAGAATTTTCTGTATTTTGAGGTCAACTGAATCGAGGGAGTTTGTACCAATATGCCTTTTGATTCTGGGGAACATGATTATGGTCATAGATGTTCCTAGGACACAAAAGGATTTGTAGGGTCTGATCCTTGATTACAACTAACAAGAGGACCAGAAAGTTCCTGTGGATTGGTACTGACAGATTTAGCATATCCCATGGAGCAAGTAGCTCTGAAAAATGTAGGGACAAAGAAACCCAGATTGCTGATTAAACCTTATCAAGAGTCCCTGGAGACTACAGATAATGAGAACTCCTAGAAACGGATATTCGTTTCGTTCTCAGCAAGATGCCCTGATTTTTCCCTGTCAATGTGGATTCCAAACTCTGTATACAAAAAGATAGATGCCCAGACGTTTCTTAGGGACGTGGAATCAATGAATCCAAGTTAACTTTAGAAATACGTACTAAACATTTGGCAACTGCAAAACCCTTGTTCCCCCTCAAAATAACAAGAGACACGGAAGGGGAAGGAATCAGGGTTCACTTTAAGACCAGAGTTATACCAAATATGACAAGTAGATTCCTTTTGTCCTGGAATTTGGCCTTAGTTGTTCTTAGGCACCTAACTCACTTGGAGTGCCCGATACACGTTTAAAGCTTTCAAGAGAACCAGAATGTTGCTGGAATACTGAAATGACCGATTCAAAATATCCGCATGCTAAATTGCTCCAAAACATTTGGGGAGCTCTAAGCCCTGTTTCTTGTTTGTCCCATAGCAGACACCCTGGGAAGTTTTTGGATTGTGGACTCCTACAACAAAGTTTCTTTATTCGTCCTTAGCTGGAGGCCGTTTAGTGTCCTGTATATGAGGACACTATTTCCCCAGAATCATGTTTCGAAAGCCTGATTCTTGTTTAGCCCTTAGTAAGACGCCATGTAGATTTTTTGTTAGAGGAACCGTGTGAACAGATTTTTTCTTTTTTCTTAGCAAGAGGCCATGTAGTTTCCTGTATATGAGGACTGCTATTACCCACATTCATGCCTCGAATCCCTAATTCTTCTTTAGTCGTCAGCAAGATGCCCTGTAGAATGTCAGGACTGAAGACTCGTATAACCCACATTCCTTATTTTTGCAACAACCCTGCATTGCCTGTATATGAGTACTCCCTTTCCCACATACATGCGTCGAATCCCTGATGCTTATTTAGACCTTAGGAAGACGCCATGTTGTTTTTTGGGGATTGAGAACACATGTCTTCCAGATTCCTTATTCGTTCTTAGGAAAAGTCCGTGCAGTTGCCTGTATATGAGGATTTCATTACCCTACATTATGCATCAAAAACCCAAATACGTGTTTAGCCCTTAGCAAGACACCCTGAAGTTTTTTTTGGTATTGTGGACATGTGTGATCCAGATTCCTTATTCTTACTTAGCAATAGACAGTGCAGTTTCCTGTATATCAAAGCTCCTATTTTCCAGATTCTTAATCCCAAAATCTGATTGGTGGTTATCTCTTAGCAAGATGCTCTGTAGGTTTTTGGGATGGAGGACTCGTGTAACCAAGATTCCTTATTCTTCCATAGCAATACATCGTGTAGTGTTCTGTATATGAGGACTCCCAATACTGAAATTCCCGCTTCATTCTCATCAAGATTCTGAGACATTTCCTGGTGATATAGAATTCCAGTTGCTTGCATATCAAGAGAAAGACTCCCATAAAGTTCTTGTGGAATTGGAACACAAGATTCCTTGTTCCCTTTTCTAAAGACAACCTAAAAATATGGCGACATAGTGGCCCAGATTGCTGATTAATCCTTTTCCAGAGACCTTATAGATTAAGGCGATTGAGAACTCCAGGAACCGGATTCCCTTTCCATTCTCAGCAAAATGCCCTGATTGTCCCTGTCTATGTGGATTCCAAAACTCTGTATACAAAAATGCAGATATCCAGATGTTTCCTAGGGATGTGGAATCCATGATTCCTGGTTACATTTTAACAGTTCGTACTAAATATTTGGCAACTTCAAAACGCTCGACAACTCTCCAAATAAAAGTACAAACGGAAATTTAAGCATTACCAAGGTCATCTTAAGACCACAGTTACATCCAAATATGGCAAGAAGATACTTGTGTTCTGGGAATCTGGCCTTAGTTTTCCCGAGGAACCTAAGGGACTTCTACTACCAGATACACGTTTACAACTCTCAAGAGGACCAGAATGTTGCTGGAGTCCTCAAAAGACTGATTCATAATACCAAGCCAAATATCTCTGAAACATGAGACGAGATCAAAGCCCTGATCCTTTTTTATCCCGTAGACCGACAACCTGAGATTTTTCTGGATTGGGGACTAGTGTATCACAGATTCCTTATTCTTCCTTAGCGAGGGGCCATGTAATGTCCTGTATATGAGGACTTCCTTTCCCCGGAATCCTGTTTGGAAACCTTGATTCTTGTTTAGCCCTTAGCAAGGTATCATGTGGATATTTTGACAGAGGAACCGTGTAAAACAGGTTTCTTATTTCTTCTTAGCAAGAGATCGTGTAGATTCTGTATATGAGGACTGCTATTACATATGTTGCAGCTTCTAAACCCTGATTCTTTCTTAGCCCACAGCAAAACGCCTGTTGATTTTTAGGCTAGAGAACTGCTATGACCCCTATGCTTTTTCTTCCTTGGAAAGGGGCCGTTTATTTTCCTGTATCTTAGGATTCTCATTACATAAATTCTGATTCAAAACTCTGATTCTTTTATCGCCCTTTCCAAGATGCCCTGTAGAATTTTGGAATTGAGGACTCGTGTAACTGAGATTCCGTATTCTTTCTTAGCAAAAGGTCATGTAGTTGCCTGTATATAAGGACTCTATTTCCCCAGATCCATGCTTAAACACCCTGCTTCGTGTTTAGCCCATAGCCAGACGACCTGAAGGTCTTTGGGATTGCGGACACGAGTAATGCAGATTCCTTATTCTTACTTAGCAATAGGCAGTGAAGTTTCATGTATGTGAGGACTCCCATTACCCATATTTTGAATTCAAAACCTTATTCTTGGTTACCTCTGAGGAAGACGGCCTGTAGTTTTTGGGATTGAAGACTCATGTAACCAAGATTCCTTATACTTCTTTAGCAATATGACATGTATTTTCCTGTATATGACGACTCCCATTACCCTGCTTCCCGCTTCACTCTGCTTGATGCCGAGACTGTTCCTGCTGACTGAAAATTCCTGTTGTTTGGATATGAAGAGAAAGACTCCCATAATGTTATTTGGGAACTGGAACCCAAGATTCCTGGTTCCCCATCACCAGACCTCCCCAAAACGTGGAATCTTCAGACCCAATATCCCAATTCCGACCTGCCCGACCACAAGAATTTTCTGTAGTTTGAAGTTCCCTGAATAGAGGGATTTTGTACCAATATGCCTTATGATTCTGGGGAACATGATTATGGTCATAGATGTTCCTAGGACACAAAAGGATTTGTAAGGCCAGATCCTTGATTACAACTAACAAGAGGACCAGAAAGTTCCTGTGGATCTGTACTGACAGATTTAGCGTATTCACTGAGCAAGTAGCTCTGAAAAATGGAGGGACCCAGATGCCCAAATTGCTGATTAAACCTCATGAAGAGGTCCTGGATAATGAGAACCCCTAGAACCGGATTTCTTTTCGTTCTCATCAGATGCCCTGATTTTCCCTGTCGATGTGGATTCCAAACACTGTATACAAAAAGACAGATGCCCAGAAGTTTCCTAGGGTCGTGGAATCATTGATTTCATGTTAAATTTAAAAATACGTACTAAACATTTGGCAACTGCAAAACTTTTGTCCCCTCTCAAAATAACAAGAGACATGGAAGGGAAGGATTCCAGGGTTCACCTTAAGACCAGAGTTACATCCAAATATGGAAAGAAGATTCTTTTTGTCCTGGCATCTGGCCTTAGTTGTTCCAAGCATCTAACGGACTTGGAGTGCCCAATACACGTTTACAACTTTCAAGAGGACCAGAATGTTGAAGGCGTCCTGAAATGACCGATTCGTAATATCCGCATGCTAAATTGCTCCGAAACATATGGGGAGCTCGAAGCCCTGTTTCTTGTTTAACTCATAGCAGACACCCTGGGATTTTTT
>NW_006952837.1:0-682 GCF_000164805.1 Carlito syrichta | reverse complement strand
GGGCACATGCATGAAAGTTGGCTGAGGGCATGCATGCAGGTGTCATCCAAGGACGAGGGATCATGCATGAGGGTTGTAAGAGGGTGAGGATGCGCATGCAAGTTTCGGCAGATAATGAGGGCATGCTAGCATGTGTCATCCAAGGATGGGAGTGTACACGAGTGTCTGCGGAGGCTGAGGACACATGCATGGGTGTCATCCAAGGCTGAAAACTCATGCATGAGTGTTGGCAGTGGTCGAGGGTGGGCAAGTGTCACGGAAGGCTAAGGGCACACGCTGGCATGTCACCCAAGGCCAAGGGCATAAAATGCAAGTGTCAGCCAAGGTTGAGGGGGAGCACTTGGGTGTCATGTAAGGTCAAAGACATGTGCATGAGTCAGCAGAGTCTGAGAGTGTGTTCGTAGTTTTCATATGAAACCAAGGGAGTGCATGTGCGTGTCAGCAGAGGGAAACAGTGCATACATGGGTGTCATCTGAGGCCGAGGACTCAAGCGCAGGTGTTGGCAGAGGAAAAGGGCATGCAGACATGTGTTATCCAAGACCAAGGGCAAGTGTGCAAGAGTCAGCAGAGGCTGAGGTCACGCACACATGTGTTGGTGCTTGCGAGTTAGTGTCATCTGAAGGGCATGCATGTGGATGGTGTCTGAGACAGAGGGAGTGCACACGAACTCAGTAGAGGCCA
>NW_006952836.1:0-841 GCF_000164805.1 Carlito syrichta | reverse complement strand
TACATGCCTCTTGGATATGACAATTTTGTCATTATAGATTTGCAGAAATCTTCTGGTGTTCTGATAGCTGTAACCAAGAATGTGTACCTAACAGTCCTTTGGGGTCCTCGGGACAACAAAGGGCAGATTCCAGGACACAAAGTATCTTATCGCCATATTTGTAGGTAACTCTCGTCTTAAAATGTACCTTGTAATCCTAAAACATCCGTTTGTCCTTCATTTAGAATAGGGGCCTGGTGTTTTGAGGTTGCCAAATATTTATTAGGTACTTTTAAGGGTAATCAGAATTCATGGATTCCAAGCCCTAGGAAAATTCTGGGTATCTGCCTATTTGTATATGGAGTTTTGGGATCTACATCACGAGGGAAAATCAGGGCATCTTTCTGAGAACGAAAAGGAAATCCGGTTCTAGGAGTCCTCATTCCCACAATCTACTGGGCCTCTTCATAAGATTTAATCAGCAATCTGGGCTTCAAGGTCCCTACATTTTTCTGAGCTATTTGCTGTGTGGATACCCTAAATATGTCATTAGAGATCCCCAGGAACTTTCTGGTCCTCTTGATAGTTGTAATCATGGATATGGCCCTACAAATCCTTTTGTGCCCTAGGAACATCTATGAACATAATCAGGTACCCCAGGAATCAAATGCCATATTGGTGCAAAATTCCTCGATTCATGTTACCTCAAACTACAGAAATGTCTTCTGTTCGGGTTGGTGGGAATTGGGACATTGCATTTAGAATATTCCTCACTTTGGGTGGTCTTGTTAAGGGGAACCAGGAATCTTAGAATCCACGTCCCCAGGCATATTCTTGTCATCTTTCTATAGGTATACAAGAG
>NW_006952835.1:0-812 GCF_000164805.1 Carlito syrichta | reverse complement strand
CAGTGCTGGGAGACATCTCTCTGGGGAGAAAGTCTCTCAAGGGGTGACATCTCTCTGGGGGAGACATCTCTCTAGAGGAGACAGCTCTCTGGAGGAGATAGCTCTCTTGTGGAAGGAGGCATCTCTCCGGGAGGAACAGCTCTCTGGGGGAGACAACTCTCTTGTAGAGGGAAGCATCTCCCTGGGAGAGACATCTCTCTGAGGGAAACATCTCCCTGGGAGAGACGACTCCCTGGGAGAGTCATCTCTCTGGTTGGAGGAAACATGTCTCTGGGAGAGACATCTCTCTGGGGGAGACAGCTCTCTGGGGGAGACATCTCTCTGGGGGAGACAGCTCTCTGGTGGAGACAACCCTCTGAGAGAGACATCTCTTTGTGTGTGAGTTTAATTGCTGTGTCTTTTTTTTTTTTTGAGTTGGAGTCTCACTCTGTCACCCAGACTGGAGTGCAGTGGCTGCTCCCGGCCACTGCAGCCTCGACCTGCTGGGCTCCAGTGATCCTTCCACCTCGGCCTTTCAAGTAGCTGGAACTACAGCGGGGGGCTACCACGCCCGGCTGATTTTTGATTTATTGTGGAGATGAGGTCTCACCAAGTTGTCCAGGCGGGTCTCGAACCCGCGGGCTCAGGCAATCCTACTCACCTCAGCCTCCCAAGGCAGGATTACAGGCTGAGCCACCGAGCTCAGCTTGCTGTGTCTTTATGAGACCCTGAAGCAGAGAGGGCGTCTGGTTTGCTCCGAGGCTCCTCCCTGGCACCTGGCACCTGCCAGGACCCGCCAAGCCCTTGGAGGAAGCGGTGAGAAGGTGAGGCTT
>NW_006952834.1:0-1183 GCF_000164805.1 Carlito syrichta | reverse complement strand
AAGTCATTATATTTCATTTACAGGCAGCAACTTAAAAAAGGTAAATATGACTTTCCTTACATTTGCATCACAACTACAATGGACAATGTGTCTTACAGTTTGAATTACATTTGCATTGTTAGCTAAATAAACTTAGATATTGCCTGTTTCATCTCTTGAAATATCAAATTAAGTAGAAATGTTCAGAAAAATAATCAAATGAGAACTAAAGTCCAGATACAAATGACAAATTTCTGCCTTATAAATTTTTTTTTTTTTTTTTTTTTTTTTTTTTTTTTTTTTTTTTTTGAGTTGGAGTCTCACTGTTGCCCAGACTGGAGTGCAGTGGCCGCTCCCGGCCACCGCAGCCTCGACCTGCTGGGCTCCGGCGATCCTTCCGCCTCAGCCTTCCGAGTAGCCGGAATTACAGGCATGCGCTACCACGCCCAGCTGATTTTTTGATTTATGGTAGAGATGAGGTCTCGCTGCCCAGGCGGGTCTCGAACCCGCGGGCTCAGGCAATCCACTCACCTCAGCCTCCCAAAGGCGCGGGATTACAGGCTGAGCCACCGAGCCCAGCTCTGCCTTATAAATTAAAGATGCAATTTGTAAAGAAAATCAGAAATGGCTGTAATTTCTATTATACAATGAGAATCAATTGTTGTTATATTTAAACTATTCAATGTTGTTATAGGCTTGTTGTTTCCTTGTTTGTTATACTGCATTGTTTTTACTTTCTGCTATGCAGTATGCAATTTAAAAAAACATATGAGCCAACATGTGGAATAAGATATTCCATAGTCTGCTGGTCTACTAAGTCATGCTATTGACTACAACACTAGCGGTCTCCACTTCTTCAACTCCCATTTATTCTACACTCCATGGAAGTACTTTCCTTCCCCCAACATTCCAATAAAGCCTTCAGCATCTCTCTTGCAGATCCACAAGTGGCAACCTAGCTACTAAATCCTATGGATAATCTCTTATACAACTCACTAGACTAAATTTCTCTTCCTCTCTTTTACCTTGTGCTGTTGCTAAATCATAATATCCTGTTGATGCTATTGCCTTATCTTTAATATCTATCACAGCCATAATAGGCTTCATGTGCTACAGAAACAAATAAGTTAAAAATCACCATGGCTTACTGCAATGGTGATAACAGTTGTTCAGAGAACCAAGTTATGGAGTATCTACCATACTG
>NW_006952833.1:0-810 GCF_000164805.1 Carlito syrichta | reverse complement strand
AAGGATCACCAGAGCACAGCAGGTCGAGGTTGCGGTGGCCGGGAGCAGCCACTACACTCCAGTCTAGGCGACAGAGTGAGACTCCAACTTAAAAAAAAAAAAGAACATATTCAAATGAAATCATAAACACTTAAGAATAGCCAAAAGAATCTTATCAAAGAAACAAAGCAGGAGTTATAACTGTTGTAGACTTCAAACTTTACTATCTGTTTACAGTATTCAACATGGCCTGATATTGGTACAAGAATAGGTCCATAGGCCAATGGATTACGATAGAGAATGAAATCCTCAAATTCTCAACCAACACATCTTTGGAGAAACCTCGAAGAACCAATGGGTAATGAAGAACATATTCAGTAAATGGTGTTGGGAAAAAGCTGACAACATGAACCAGATAGAAACAGGGCCCCTGTCTATCACTATACACATTAGCTCTAAATGGATTAAAGACCTAAACTTAAAACATCAAATTATAGTAATCTTAGAAATTACAGGAGACACCATTAGTGAACTTGGAACCCGAAACTCTTCCTCTTCAGAACCCTAAATACACAAGTCTTAAGAAGTAAGATAGACAAGTGGGATCTCACCAAATTAATATACTTCAGCAAAACAAAACAAAACAAAAACCATCAAAAGAGCAGGGATACAGCCGAGAGAATGGGAAAAATGGTTCTCCATTATATATCTGTAAAAAGGCATAACATCTAGGATCTACAAGTAACTCAAACACTCATAAAATGAGACAAACATTTGCTTTGAAAAGTGTGCAAAATACGTGATTGGACACTTCATAAGAAGCTATACGGG
>NW_006952832.1:0-1003 GCF_000164805.1 Carlito syrichta | reverse complement strand
GGCATATGCCACTCAAAAAAAAGGGAAATACTATCCTTGAAGACTTTGCTTGTTTATGTGTTCCATTTGCTTCTCAGAAGATGCAAGTCAACTTGCTACACAATAGTCTAGTGCTAGCGTGATTCAGTCAGTTCGATCTGTCAAATGCATGCTCAACTCAGATTTGAATACTATCATCAGAAAGATGACATATTTACGTATTTCCTTTTGGTGAACTGGAGTGTCAAAAGCAATTTACAGTGGAGGCTGGGCTGAGTGGCTCAGACTGTATTCCCTGCATTTTGGGAGGCCAAGGTGAGTGGATTTCCTGAGCCTGAGTGTTCGAGACCAGTTCGGGAAACATAGCAAGACCCGTCTCTACAAAAAATAAAAAATTAACTGGGCATGGTAGCACATGCCTGCAATTCCAACTACTTGGAAGTCTGAGACAAAAGAATTGCCAGAACCCAGCAGATCAATGCTGGGGTGGCCGTGAGTGTACCTTGGTCCAGCCAGGACCACAGAGTGAGACTTCAATTCAAAATAATAATAATAATAATAATAATAATAATTACTCCTATTAACACCATTATCCAGTTTTCAGCACCTTGATTTTCTATGACAGAGAAGTGAAAATGTTTAAGGTTGGAAATGACTGCATTCTTCTCTTCTTGTCCAAGATGTATTGCTTCACCAATTAGGAGATACAAGACTTAGCATGTCACCTCTTATCTAGTTGGTTTTATTGTCTGCATGCAAGAGATAAGGGCCTTGGTTATTTCCCATTCCACATGTGACAGACTCCAGGATCTAAACAACCTCCTTCCAGGAGCTGAGCCAAGACTCAGGGGAATGCCCCAGTGTACTGCAGGGCAGAACATCTTCATGTGATGAGCAGTTTCAAAAGCATTTCAGATGATCTGGCCAGGGAGCTAGATATTTTGAGAAATTGCAGACTCGGGTGCACTTCTGAAAAACTACTTTAAAGGAAAAGCTCATTAGTAAAGGTATCTATATCAGGAAG
>NW_006952831.1:0-453 GCF_000164805.1 Carlito syrichta | reverse complement strand
ATGTGAGTGCTAGTGGAGACTGAGGGCTCGCGTGCTGGTGTAGTCCAAGGCCAAGGGCATGCACACTTGTGTCATCCAGGATGAAGGGAGCGCATGTGAGCGTCAGCAGAAGCTGAGGGCACGATTGCATGTGTCATCTGAGAATGAGTCCACACACTTGAGTGCTGGCAGAGGGCAAGGTAGCACACGTGAGTGTCTTCCGAGGCTGAGGTCACAAGCATGAGTGGTGGCAGAGGCCGAGAGCATATGCTCAAGTTTTATTGGAGACTGAGGGCATATGCGTGGGGTCAGCCAAGGCCAAGAGTACTTACACGAGAGGTGGTGAAGGACTAGAGCATGTGTGAGGGTGTTGTCTGACACAAAAGGTATGTGCATGAATGCTGGCATAGGCTGAGGATGTAAGCACAGGTGTTGGCCCAAAAGCATTCACATGGGTGTCAGCAGAGGCTGAGG
>NW_006952830.1:0-414 GCF_000164805.1 Carlito syrichta | reverse complement strand
TGGATGTCCCAGTGACTAGTCTTAATCTGTGATGGGTGCTTTAGTAACTGGCACTCCTTTATAATACATTCACCATCACTAGAACTTCTCTGTGATGATTGTACTAATGAATGTCTCTTCTTTGTGATGGGTGTCTCAGAGACTAGCCTTCATCTGTGATGGGTACCCTAGTGACTGGCAGTCCTCTATAATGTGTGCACTGTGACTGGCACCTCTTTGTAATGGTTGCCCCAGTGACTGACCCTTCTCTGTGATCAGTGCCCCAGTGATGGTGCCTCCTTTGTAACAGGTGTCCAGTGACTGGCCAGCCTCCATTATGGGTGCCCCAGTGACTGGGCCTCCTCTGTGATTGATGCCTCACTAAATAGCTCTTCTACTTGATGTCTGCCCCTGTGACTAGCCCTCCTCTGTGAT
>NW_006952829.1:0-756 GCF_000164805.1 Carlito syrichta | reverse complement strand
TCTGTCCAATTTAAAATCTGTGTACTTTGGCTACTGAGAGTACTTGACCAATGCCTATGAATACCGAAGGAGCTATCTGAGTAGACCAGGAAGCAGGCCAATTTTTTCCAACAATACAAGAAACATTGGCTCCTGTGTTTAACAAGCCTGTAATTTAGACTCCTTGTATAAATAAATCTTTTAGAGTATAGATTTAGTAACCTCCTGAACCCAAAAAGCAACATCGCTAGAGCCAAATCCAGAGTCACCTCTAGGCAGGTTAAAGTTTTACCTACTTTGTGATAAGGCAAGAGCAGCAACTGGACTATTCTCTTCACTGGTTTGCTAGGGGGAACAACAAGCACCTGGATGTCTGCTGTGTAATCCGAATCCTCCACTCAAGGAATAATGGAAATTCCTTGTAATGACAAGGAACTTCTGCCTAGTATTATACCCACTATTCCTTGTGGGAGAGGGCCCTTTACTCTCATAGGAATTGGGGTCACCGGAACGTCTGGAGTTAATACTGTTGCGGTGGAGGTACACAAGTTCAGTTCTGTACTCCCTGTGGTGGCTCGGATGAGTTCTGCGATGGAGCAGAAGGAACGAATGGGTTCATGGTGGTGGCTGGCTATCCCTATTGTTATCTGGGACCGGGGCTGGCCCTTCTGTAGTTTTCCTGAGCCGGGTTTGACTTGCTGTTGATTTAAAGGAGTGCCGTTTTTATGAAACTTAGATAGGCATTCTGTAGCTCAATGAAAGCCTTTTTGGCATTTG
>NW_006952828.1:0-631 GCF_000164805.1 Carlito syrichta | reverse complement strand
AATGTTCATTATGCAGATAACCTTGTTGATGAGGTTAGCCCTTCCCTCACCTGGCAGTTTCCCTCAACAGCCAATCCCACTCTCCATCCTCTGGCAGTTTCCCACTATTGCCAATCCCTTTCTTATACTATTATGATAATTGTTCAAGGTCCACTTATGAGTGAGAACATATGGTACTCTGTTCTTTGTTTCTGTAATAGATCACTGAGTATGATAGGCTCTAAATTGATCCAAGTTGCTGCAAAGTCCACATGTTTGTCCTTCTTCGTGGCTGCATAATATTCCATTGTGTATACGTTTCACAGTTTAAAAAATTCAGTCCATCTTCAATGGGTAGCTTGGTTGGTTCCACGTTTTTGCTATTGTGAATAGAGCTGCAACAAACATGCATGTGCAGGTATCTTTTTTTAAAAAATTTTGTTATAAAGACATGGGGTATATTTCAGGGTTAGGTATATAAACCTTGATCATGCAGATACCCTTGTTGATGATGTACGCCCCTTCCTCCCCTAGCAGTTTCTCTCAACTGCCGGTACCAACCCCCTCTCCCCCAGCTCTGCTGACAGTGTCCCACTACTGCCAATCGCTTTCTTATAGCATTGTAATTGTTTAAGGTCAGCTTATGAGTGAG
>NW_006952827.1:0-802 GCF_000164805.1 Carlito syrichta | reverse complement strand
TAAATGAATCTGGGTTATTTGGGTCGCCAATCCAAGAAGTCTAAATTGCCATATATAAGAGCTAATCTGGAATCTGGGCTTCTAATTTCCCACATTATTTAGTGCTACATGCTTCTTGGATATGACAATTTTGTCATTATAGATTCTCACCAACATTCTGGTCTTCTTGATAGTTGTAACCGAGAATGTGGACATACAAGTCCGTTGGGGTTCTCAGGACAACAAAGGGCAGATTCCAGGACCCAAAGAATCTTATTGCAATATTTGAAGGTAACTCTCATCTTACGATGTACCTTGTAATCCTAAAACTTCCGTTTGTCTTTCAATTCGAATAGGGGCCTGGTGTTTTGAGGTTGCCAAATATGTATTAGGTACTTTTAAGGATAATCAGGATTCATGGGTTCCACACCCTGGGAAACTTTGGGCATCTGTCTATTAGCATAGATAGTTTTGGGATCCACATCACGAGGGGAAATCAGGACATATTGCTGAGAAGGAAATGGAAATCCGGTTCTAGGAGTCCTCCTTCGCCAGAATCTACAGGGCCTCTTCCTAGGGTTTAATCAGCAATCTGGGCTTCAAGGTACCTACATATTTCAGAGCTACTGGCTCCATGGATACCCTAAATCTATCATTAGAGATTCCCGGGAACTTTCTGGTCCTCTTGATAGTTGTAATCGAGGTTCTGGCCATAAAAATACTTGTGTGTCATAGGAACATCTACGAACATAATCAGAGACCCCAGGAATCAAATGGCATATTGGTACAAAATCCCTCAATTCAGGTTGCCTCAAACTACAGA
>NW_006952826.1:0-445 GCF_000164805.1 Carlito syrichta | reverse complement strand
TCACAGACAACTGGGGAAAGGAGAACCTATTTCAGTAAGTATTGTTGAGAAAACTGGCTGACCACATGTAAAAGATTAAAACAAGATCCCTACATGTTGGGAGCCAGCCTTGGAGGCCCACCTGATTGACAGAGTCCTGGGGGACCAAAGACCCCGGGCCACAGGGCAAGCCCGGGAAGCTGAGGCCCTTCTGTCTTCCACCTTTGCTGTTTGGTACCGCTGAAGAATTCTGTGCAGTCGTGGAAGAAGAAAATGGCATATTTACATGAAGTACTCACAGCTAACCTGGAAATGTCATGGTTTATTTTTCCATTTCCCACTATGCTGTTTGGCCTTTTCTGACATACGCAAGGGTTAAACTCTAAAGCACATCAAGAATGCTTTCTTTCAGTTGGTTATAAGTTACTAGATATTGCTTAAGTAATACATGATATAAGTATATTCG
>NW_006952825.1:0-741 GCF_000164805.1 Carlito syrichta | reverse complement strand
CAGCAGTATGTCTTAAAGTAGAGAAAATACTAGGGAATTCAATGGAAATGCTCTTTTAAAAATGTAAATTGGGTTAAAATATAAAGGGAATGTGACTTTATATTTCCTTCAAATATATAAGAGAAACCTTTCTCTAAGGATTGCATATCTGTAACGTTTAATCAAAATTAGCAAGCAGAAAATACAGAGTGCACCAAGAAAATGTACACAAATTTTACGACTGGAAAAAGTTGTATTAAATTACGATATCATTTTATATTCTAAATTTTTTAAGATTTATTATGCATTCTGCTTTCTGAATAGCACGTAGGTACATTGAATCTCAAGGTTCAGTTTTCTAACAATGATATAGTACTGGAATCTCAACAAGTTTTAATTTAGGCAGAATAAAACATTCATAATTATTGTGCGAAACAGTGTAGTTGTGAATTTTGAAGGAAGAATTATACCATGTATTCCAACATATTAAAAGGAAAAGGAGTTATCTTTGGAGTATTATACAATTCTTAAAATATCAATCCCTGCATAGGGAACATTTCTAGGCCCAACTCTGAATTGTAACAATTTTTAAAGTTAAAAAAAAAATATAAAATAGAATAAACAAATAAAGTCTGCTGCATGCTTTACAGCTTTCATTTATTTATTTATTTATTTATTTCATTTTTTTTAAAAATGTGGGATACAATTCAGAGTTAGATACACAAACATTGATTATGCAGAGTTCCTAGTTGATGAGGTATG
>NW_006952824.1:0-705 GCF_000164805.1 Carlito syrichta | reverse complement strand
CCTTGTGCTCCGCTGACATCCATGCATGTGCCCTTGGCCTCCACAGACACACACACGTGCATCTTTTACCTCCACTGACATGCACGTGCGCACCCTTGGCCACTGATCACACTCACGGGCTCACCCCTGGCCTCTGCCAAAACTCATGTGAGTGACCTCAGCCTCCACTGACACTCATGTGCACGCCATCTGTCTGAGATGACAACCACATGCGTGCCCTTGTCCTCAGAGGACACACTCATATGTGCCCTTGGCCTCTACTGAGTTCGTGTGCACACCCTCTGTCTCAGACACCATCCACATGCATGCCCTTCAGATGACACTAACTCGCAAGCACCAACACATGTGTGCATGACCTCAGCCTCTGCTGACTGTTGCACACTTGCCCTTGGCCTTGGATAACACATGTTTGCATGCCCTTTTCCTTTGCCAACACCTGCGCTTGAGTCCTCGGCCTCAGATGACACCCATGCATGCACTGTTTCCCTCTGTTGACACGCACATGCACTCCCTTGGTTTCATATGAAACCTACGAGCACACTCTCAGCCTCTGCTGACTCATGCACATGTCTTTGACCTTACATGACACCCAAGTGCTCCCCCTCAACCTTGGCTGACACTTGCATTTTATGCCCTTGGCCTTGGGTGACATGCCAGTGTGTGCCCTTAGCCTTCCGCGACACTTACTTGCCCACCCTCGACCAC
>NW_006952823.1:0-644 GCF_000164805.1 Carlito syrichta | reverse complement strand
AAAAAAAAAAAGATCTTCGAGGTCCCCAAATGTTTCAGAGCAATTAGCATTCAGATATTATGAATCACTCATTTCAGGACTCCAGCAACATTCTGGTCCTCTTAAAAGTTGTAAATGGTATTGGGCAGTCCAAGTCCTTTAGGTTCCTCAGAACAACTAAGGCCAGATTCCAGGACAAAAAAAATCTTCTTGCCATATTTGGATGTAACTCTGGTCTTAAGGTGAACCTTGCAATCCTTCCCCCATCCGTGTCTCTTTTTATTTTGAGACAGGACAAAGCTTGTGCACTTGCCAAATGTTTACTACGTACTTTTAAAGGTGACAAAGTATCATGGAATCCACGAACCTAGGTTACTTCTGGGCATCTGTCTTTTGATATGCTGAATTTGGAATCCAAATCGACAGGAAAAATCAGGGCGTCCTACTGAGAATTAAAAGTAAATCCGGTTCTAGGAGTTCTCATATTCTGGAATGTACAGTTCCTCTTGACAAGGTTTAATCAGCAATCTGGGTTTATGGGTCCGTACATTTTCACAGATACTTGCTCCGTGGATACGCTAAATCTGTCATTACAGATCCTCAGGATACTTCGGGTCCTCTTGTTAGCTGTAATCAAGGATTTGGCCCTAGAAATCCTTGTGTTT
>NW_006952822.1:0-748 GCF_000164805.1 Carlito syrichta | reverse complement strand
GAGGCAGCCATTACACATTGCACCGCCCGTGCTGAGGCGATCCATGACTTCAGACCTTGAAGCCCCTGCAAGCAAGGTCTGCTGAAGGCGCTGCTGCCACTACTGCCTCTGTGATGTCCTGCTAGGTCATGGGTCTCCTCCCATGTGCCTTGAGGCACATCTGACTCTGAAGAAATACAAAAGATCATTAGAGACTATTACGTACACTTGTATGGAAACAAACTTGGAAACCTTAAGGAAATGGAGGACTTTCTGACGTCGCACAACCTGCCTAGGTTGAAACAAGAAGAAATTGGGACCCTAAATAGACCAGTAACAATCAAGGAAATTGACTATGTAATAAGAAAACTGCCTACAAAATAAAGCCCTGGACCAGATGACTTTCCAGCAGAATTCTACAAGACATTTAAGGAGGAGCTGATAGCAATTCTACTGAAGGTATTCCAGGCAATTGAGAAAGATGGAACTCTCCCCAAACCATTTTATGAAACTAACATCACATTGATACCCAAGCCAGGTAAAAACCCTACAAAGAAAGAGAACTACAGGCCAATATCTTTGATGAACATAGATGCTAAAATCCTCAACAAGATCCTAACAAACAGGATACAACAACACATCTCAAAAATCATCCATCATGATCAAGTAGGCTTCATCCCTGGGATGCAAGGCTGGTTCAACATTCGTAAAACCATAAATGTAATTTAAATACATCAACAGATGCCAAAACAAAAACCTCATGATTATA
>NW_006952821.1:0-1138 GCF_000164805.1 Carlito syrichta | reverse complement strand
TTATACTGAGGATAAGATAACAGAGAAGCATTGGAGTCTCCCATCACAGTCTGCCCAGAACCAACCCATTTCCTTTTGCTGCACTTCATCTGTACTGTTCTGTGTATGGACAGGCATGTTTGAAGAGCCACACACACCCTGACTTCACAGCATGCACACTGCAGTCCCACCTTCTACACAGGCCATGACATGTACGATATCTCATTAGATGGACATGCCCTGTCATTTCATCTGTTGCTGCCAAAACCACTTTTTTTCTTGGCTTGGTCCCTTCTTTGTGCACCTTCCAGAGACTCACCACCCATATGGTGTCATCTGTACTGTACTGACATGGCTGTCATCTTCTGAGCTGCAGCTTGTGTTGCTACCATTATGTGGGCCTTTGCCACATGTTTGAAACTAGACTCAGAACTAAGTGGCCCTTCTTTTCCTCTTCCCATCCCTGGCTTTGTAAAAGCTTCTACTATCCACCCAGGCCTGGCTGGCTGTTGAGGTCTCGCCCTCTCTTCCCCTCTCCTGTCACCTTCTATCAACAGCAAAGCAGCACCACCAGTGACAGCTCCTAAATATTTCTCAAATGTGCCACTTCCTCTTCATTCTCACAGTCACGGTGCTAATTTGAGGTTGCCATTTTTCACCCGGATTATTCAGATGGCCTCCCTAGCTGGTCTCCTGCTAACCAGCTCGCTCCATCTCCTTACATGGGAACATAGCCATCTTTAAGTGACACCATTAGGCTCATGTTGCCACTTGTGTACCAGGCCTTTCTTCCCCACTGTACTCTGAGTCAGGTGCCTCAGGGCCCAGCATCTGTCCACCTTGCCAGAGCCCCCTCTTGGCCTTCTCCCTCCACGTGGCTCATCCTGAGCTTCTGCACATCCTGTTCCCTCTCTGCCTGGCTGTCTGCCATCTTTCCACCAGGGCCATTCCACATGTGTGGTCCCTCTGGATGGGCCAGGACCCCATGCAGTGCCACAAGTACAGCTTTGTCCACCACCCTAGACTGCTCTCTTTGAAGCTTGGGGAAGATTGAAATAAAATCTCCTGTCAGCCTAGAAAAATCTCTCTGCAGAAATAGAAGAGAAAGAAAACCTTCTTACTGGTGCAGTGGCTCACGCCTATAATCCTAGCACTTTGG
>NW_006952820.1:0-1221 GCF_000164805.1 Carlito syrichta | reverse complement strand
TTAGAGACAACTACATGACCTTTGCTAAGAAAGAATAAGGAATCTGGGTACACGAGGCCTCAATCACAAAAATCTTCAGAGCATCTGGGAATGTTCTTAAAAGAATCAGTGTTTCAAAGCAGGATGTATCTAATGAGAATCCTAATATACAGGAAAATACACATCCCCTTGCCAAGAAAGAAAAGGAATCGGGTTATAGCAATCCTCAGTCCTTAAAATCAACAGTCCATCTGCTGTGATCTAAACAATAATCAGAATTTGGAGCTGGAACACAGTTAATAACAGTCCTCATATGCAGAATCTAAATGATCTCTAGCTAAGGAGAACTAAGAAACATCTTTTACACGGTTTTCCGTCACAATATCTACATGACAACTTGCTATTTGCAAAGCAAGAACCCGGGTTTCCAAACAGGGTTTTGGGAAATGGGAGTCCTCATATGTAGAATATTACATGGCCCCTTGGTAAAGAAGAATAAGGAATCTGTGATACACTAGTTCACAATCCGAAAAAATCTCAGGGTGTCTTGCTGGGGTATAAACAAGAATCAAGGCTTCGAGCTCATCTCATGTTTCGGAGATATTTGACTTGTGGCTATTATGAATCAGTAATTTCAGTAATCCCGCAACATTCTGGTGCTCTTGAGAGTTATAATCGGGTATCTGGTAGGACAAGTCCCATAGGTACCTCTGGACAATTAAGACCAGTTTCCCATAAAAAAGTATCATCTTGCCGTATTTGGATGTAACTTTGGTCTTAGCATGAATTGGTAACCCTTAAATTTCGGTTTGTACTTTATTTGTAGAGGGTCCGAGTGTTTTGCAGTTGTCAAATATTTAGTACAAATTATTAAAATATAACCAGGATCCATGGATTCCTCGTCACTAGGAAACATCTGGACATCTGCATTTTTGTACACAGAGTTTTGGAATCCACAAGGAGAGGGAAATTCAGGGCATCTTGCTGAAATCGGAAACGGAATCTTGGAGGTCTCAATCGCCTAAATCTACAAAGCCTCTTGATAAGGTGTAATCAGCAATCTGGGCTTCTATGTCGCCACATTTTTAGTGTGTCTTTTGAAAAGGGACCAGGAATCTTGGGTTCCAATTCCTCAAGAACTTTATGGGAGTCTTTCTCTTGATATCCAAGCAACTGAAATTCTAGGTCACCAGCAAATACCTTAGTGTCTTGCTGAGAATTAAGCAGGAATTCAGTAATGGG
>NW_006952819.1:0-778 GCF_000164805.1 Carlito syrichta | reverse complement strand
GATGGACAATGCTCGGTAGATGGACCTCATAGGAGACTCGCTATCAAGACAGAGCAGCACTCTATTGATCTGAGCAGGCAAACTGTTGTTTTCCCTTTTTTCTCCCAGAAAACAAACTTGGAAATGTCAACTTTGTATCAGAGATCTACAATCCACCTAGATATGAATGCATGGGATGTTAAATTATTGCTCTGTGGGCTTTTGTAGAAAGCTGGATCTGCACAGGACAGGAGCCAAATCTTACGGTTACAAGCGACAAAACCAAACTATATTGACCTAAGGAAAAATGAATTCTCAAGCTCACAAACTGGAGTAGTGGCTTCAAGTATGCAGTATTTGCTCCAAGGGAGACTGCTTCAAGAGACTCAGTTTCACCAAGAACCATATATCTTTTTCTGCTTCTCTCTACCCACCATGGAAGGAGATTCACTCTCAGGGTCCCCACCGGAATGCAGTGTCATCCCCTGGATGGGAAATTCCAGATACTTCCTTTATCACAGCAGCGTCTCTAGAATTCATCATTGATCAGGGAGCTTTTTCTTCCCAAAGCACTTCTGGAAACAGTTATTCAATTCTCGCCATATCTCCTTAGGGCATGCTCGTACAGATCGCATGCCCATCTCTGATCTAGTCTTTGCAGTCATGGGGATGTGGGCAGAAACAAGGCATGCCCTAATAAACTAGTTACTCAGGTCTACGGGGAATGGGTATTTCTTCCATAAGAATGCTAAGTGTCAGCTACTCGGAAGGTGGAGGAGGAAGAATCGCCGGAGCCCAG
>NW_006952818.1:0-978 GCF_000164805.1 Carlito syrichta | reverse complement strand
CGATACATCATAGTGTAATTTTTAACATACAATTCATGAGAAACTCAAATAATTAAAAAATACAGTCAAAACAAAACTCCTTCCATTGTCACGCTAAACATTACATCAAGGTTTATAGTCCCATTATGTAAACCAACACATAAAAACATAAAGCACATAAGATAGGAATAGAATTGTTGAGTAGTCATTCCTAACAATTCACCAAAATATTATGAATTAATAAGCCTTATACTACTCATTGATTCATTTTTTTTCTTGATCTGGAGTCTTACTCTGTCACATAAGCTTGAGTGCAGTGACATGATCATGGCTTACCAAAGCCTCTACATCCTGGGCTTAGACGATCTTTCCATCTCAGATTCCCAAGTGGCTGGGACTATGCCTGGCTAATTTTTTGATTTTTTTATAGAGATGAGATCTTACTATCTTACATAGTAAGATGAGATCTTACTATGGTCTCAAACTCCTGGACTCAAGCAACTCTCCTGTCTTGGCCTCACAAAGTGCTAGGATTGAGGCACTGCACTTGGCCCATATTTTAAATAAAATTTCATTTTTTTAAAGTTATGTACTTGCTTAGCAGAACAAAGTATATTTATGTTGCTTTGATTACCATGTCCTAATAATAAATGCAATACAAATACAAAAAAATTAAGAAAATACTATGTGGGCAAAATAAGTAAATATTTAATTTTTTGTTGGAGGAAAGCATTATATGTAAATATTAAAAGATGTTCATTATGATAAATTATGTGGAATAGTCAAATGGAAACACTATGGGGAAATTAGGAACATATTTAGCAAAGGAAAATTTCAGAAAGGAGATTATATTTTAATAGTTGATGAACAGAAATTGTTACAGCACTCAATTTCCCTACATTGGTTTAAGAGAAAAGAAATTTTATATTTAAAAACAGCAACTTCAACTATTCTCTGTATGTATTGTTTACAAAACTTAAACCTTAAAAATTTAGGAAG
>NW_006952817.1:0-863 GCF_000164805.1 Carlito syrichta | reverse complement strand
TATGATATCTCACTCAAAACTGTCTTGATAAGAGGCAGTTGAAATGGAGATCTGGCTTTAGGCAGAAACCTCAGCTAGCATAGTGTGCTAGAATGCCGGTAAAGGTAGACATTACCCATGAGTGGCTTGAAAGAGATGCCAGAGACTGTGGGCAATAGGCATGCTGAGCTGATGGCTGGAGCAGAGACTCTGGAGAAATTGCAGACACTTCCTGCCAGGGCGGCCACAATGCTCATCACAGGAAGAGAAAGCTGTATAGAATTTGTAATTCCAAGTGAAGGTGGATTTTGGAAAATTTCTGTAGGAAAAAAGAAGGTGATTGAAAGATTAATGAGAGTGATAAGTTTCCCCTATATGTGAGAAACAGCATTATCTTAACGTTGTTGCTATCAGTATGTTTCTAACACCAGTATCCCCTGAGCTTCCCCAAGGCAAATAGTTCCTGATGTTTAAGTACTGGAGCAGTTTTGTCCTCTGAGGAACTGATTTTGTATACAACTTGAGCACAAATATACACAAGACCCATGTATTTTTTATTGATACTTTGTTTCTAGGGTAGAAGCCACCTTCTCCCTGCCTTTTCTTGCACTTGAGCCTGCACTTCTATTCACTTGTAACTACTTTCTAGCTTTGAAGCCTTTTTGAACTAGGAGGTCTGAGGAGAACTGTTCTTTTATTATTATTATTATTATTATTATTATTATTATTATTATTATTATTTTGAGTTGAAGTCTCACTCTTTTGCTCAGGTTGGAGTGTAGTGTTATGCTCATGGCCACAGCAGCCTTGTTCCGTTGGGCTCAGGTGATCCTTTCACCTCAGCCTCCCACATAGCTGAAACTACAGGTGTGTGCTATTATGCG
>NW_006952816.1:0-772 GCF_000164805.1 Carlito syrichta | reverse complement strand
GGCGGCGGCACGATTGTGCTTTCCAGGGCCTCGACCTGTGGGGTCCTCCCTCCTCAGTCCCTGAGCAACCTGGACTCTGGGGGCCATGGCTCCTGACTCGATTTTGGAACCCTCAGGCCGTGATGAGGTGTGGCCACAACACCTGGGCTTGTCTCTGACCCTGGTGACTCAGGCTGCTTCCTTCCTCAGCCTCTCAGGGCAAAGGACTGATGGCCATGAGCCATGGTGCCTGGCCTGTACTCGCACTTGCTGTTGATGGGGGTGATGCAAAGGTACACCCCGGGACAGAGTGTGTCCCCGACACCACCACGTCCCATGTTGCCAGGACCACATGTACCACCACATGCCATTTCAGTGCTTGCATTCCAGGGAGGGACGAGGTCTCACTACTTGGCCCAGACTGGTCTCAAACTTCTGGACTGCAGTGGTCCCCTGCCTCAGCCTCCCAAAGCCACAGGCTGATTGTCTGCCAATCCACTGTCTTTTGAGAACTCTAGGCACAAGGTTGGGAACTCATTCCCAAATGATCTCTGTCTATTCACAATGATCCCAACTCCACACACAAATGGTGGCTCTTCTTTTTTTTCCCTTTTTACTTTTTCCTTTGAGTAAAAGTCTGACTCCTTCGCCCAGGCTTTATGGTGGTGGCTCTCTCCTGGCCTAAACAGCCTTGGCCCGCCAGGCTGCAGTGAGCCTTTTGCCAGCCTTCCAAGGAACTAGAATGACTGATGCGTGCCACCATGCCCGGCTCATTTGGGATGTAGGGTAGAGA
>NW_006952815.1:4728-5522 GCF_000164805.1 Carlito syrichta | reverse complement strand
ATAGTGGATGGAACTCTGAGGGGCATCTTGAGTATAGATGATCTCTGCCTTAGGAACTGATTTCAGAACTGACTTGCTGCTGCAGGATTGGAACAGGAAGACATGGCAGAACCAAAGAAAGCTTGGAATGCCAGGCGTCTGCAGGTCAAGTTCTCCTCAGCCAAGAAATGCCCTCCTACTCCTACTGCTGGCTTCCTACCATGGGGCCAAGTGTCGGGTAGATGAGAGTCCCATAGGACAGAGGTACAGCTTCTGGATGACAAAATAACAAGATAAAAATGTTACTGAAGGCTCAGCTCGGTGGCTCAGCCTGTAATCCCAGTACTTTGGGAGCTAAGGAGAGTGGATTGCCTGAGCCCACAGGTTCGAGACCAGCCTGGGCAAGTTGGCAAGACCTTGTCTCTACAATTAAAAAAAAAAAAATTAGCCAGGCATGGTAGCATGTGCCTGTAGTTCTGGCTACTCGGAAGGCCAAAGCGGACAGATCACCAGAGCCCAGCAGGTTGACGCTGGGGTGGCCTTGAGTGTGTCACTGCACTCCAGCCTGGGTGACAGAGTGAGAGTCCAACTCAAAAAAAACAAAATGTTACTGAACAAAAATAAGTCTGACTCCTATACTAGTGCAGACTGGAAGAGGGAGAAACTAGTTTACAATATCTGGATCCAGGAGTCAGGATGATGAATTCAAAGTTCAACTCACAACAGTATCAAATATTTCTCAATAGCGTCAAACCCATGACTCTAACGGCTCAGCCTCGCCCTCACTGGATCATATGAGCTGCAACTGCTGTTAT
>NW_006952815.1:2732-3539 GCF_000164805.1 Carlito syrichta | reverse complement strand
CATTACAGTGCAGTAATTCAACTTCCTTTATCAGCCTGTCCTTACGTGTCTCTGTCAACAGCACTCATGGACTTGATGGCTTATTTATTTATTTATTTTGAGAAAGCAGGATTTATTGAGAAGACAGAAAAGCTCCCACCGTGGGCTAATTTTTAAAGGTAAGAAAAGTAAAGGCAGGTCACTAAGCTACTTAATGGAAGGAAAATGTAAGTATTTCTGCTATATACCTAACTGCACTTCTCATGGCTAAAAAGAGATTCAGCCAGGAATTTAGAAAACCTAAGATCAGAACTCAAAAATGCTCTCATAAAGAGATTCCTTTACTTCTGGATGACTCCCAGACTCAGGCCCCAATGCCCTGGAAAAGAGAACTGCCTCATGGTAGGAGTGTTGCCTAGTAACTGAACGCTGTCCTTGGCAGTGTAATTTATCTGTGACAGGTTTGATCTGGCTTCCAAAGGACGATAAGCTGTTAATAAGTCTCAGAGGGAAGCAACTCCAAACCTGACTGATAGCAGGTGCATAGTCCTTTCTCCTCCTCTTATAGTAGTTAACTTGTCTTGAATTACAGCAATTTATGTTGGGCTTCTACCCTCCTTTTTATTTTACATATACAGAAGGTACCAAAAAGATATATAAACATTTTAAGAAAGGAAAAAACTATATTAAAATTGTAGATGAATACAAGTCAAGCTTGACTTTTGCAATTATAAGCGGTGCTCAAAGTGGTTACCATCAGCATCCAGACACTTCTGATTATGACGAACTAAAAGTAATACATAGATTACATTGCTTAAGTGTGTGTGT
>NW_006952815.1:0-996 GCF_000164805.1 Carlito syrichta | reverse complement strand
CACACATGATGTAAATGGGGGAAAGAGGCTGAGAGCCCTCATCTCCATGCTTGGTGTAAGAGAGTGAAGAGGCTGAAGGCCCTCACCTCTATGCCTGGTGGAAGTAGGGGAAAGCCTGGGAGCCCTCACCTCCACGCCTGGTGTAAGTGGGGAAAGAGGCCAAGGGACCTCACCTACACACCTGGTGTAAGTGGGGGGAGGGCTGAGGGTCCTCACCTCCACACCTGGTGTAAGTGGGAGAAGAGGCTGAGGGTCTTCACCTCCACGCCTGGTGTAAGTGGGGGAAGAGGCCAAGGGCCCTCACCTACACACCTGGTGTAAGTGGGGGGAGGGCTGAGGGTCCTCACCTCCACACCTGGTGTAAATAAGGGGGAAGAGGCTGAGGGCCCTCATCTCCACGCTTGGTGTAAGAGAGTGAAGAGGCTGAAGGCCTTCACCTCTATGCCTGGTATAAGTGGGAGGAAAAGCCTGGGAGCCCTCACCTCCATGCCTGGTGTAAGTGGGGGGGAAGAGGCTAAGAGCCGTCACTTGCACACGTGGTGTAAGTGGTGGGGGGAGGAGGCTGAGAGTCCTCACATCCACACCTGGTATAAGTGAGGGAAGAGGCTGAGGACCCTCACCTCCACACCTGGTGTAAGTGGGGGAAGAGGCCAAGGGCCCTCACCTCCATGTAATTACTGGAGGCTCCAAACATCTATTATATTGGAAAGACAACAGTGACTATGAACAACAAACCTGGCTTCAGTTAGCTCACACCACCAGACCGTGAGAGAAAAGATGCAAGTTCTTTTAATTAACAGTACTAATGTGTTTGATATATGGTTCTTTGTTTGATTATGTTTTTGTTTTGTTTTGTTTGCCCTTATTGAACAAGTCATCTAAATTTCAAATCAGATGCAGAGTCTCCTTAAACTGACATCCACACTGATTTTAATAAAAGATCAACCACCAGGCAATCTTAAATCAGACTGATTCCTACATAACAGGAATGTAAGA
>NW_006952814.1:0-314 GCF_000164805.1 Carlito syrichta | reverse complement strand
CATTGAGTGTGCCACTGCACTCCGGCCTGCGTGTCAGAGTGAGACTCTAATTCAAAAAAAAAATATATATATATATATATATGTATATATACATATATATATATATATATATATATATGAAAGAAATAGATTTTGCCTTTCTTGGTAAATTCTCATTTCTTTTTCAATCAAAGTGAACGTAATATAGATCAGAGTCTAGAGATGTATTTAACTTCACAATTGAGTAAAGAAAATCTGTTACAATTGCTTATTTAACAGCATTAGATAGATAATGTAATAGTCATCCAGTAACACTAATTAAAGCAGAAAATATT
>NW_006952813.1:0-396 GCF_000164805.1 Carlito syrichta | reverse complement strand
TCTTTCGGAGCACTTGCCGCCAGAGCCTCTCAGTGACTGGCTCTTCCCTGTACTGGCCTCGGTGCCCACATGCCCACTCTGCCTCGAGGCCTTCCTACTCTCTGCTCCCTGTGCCCTGCCACCCTCTAGTGCCAGGGTCACATCTTTTGTAAGTTGGCTCCAACCACAAAAGCTCCCACTGCAAGGTCAAGAAAAGACTCAATCGTTACCACTTGGGAGTATCAGACACCATAGAGATGATGGAAACAGTCGCATGTGGTATGTCCTAGGCACATGCTAAGGAGTTTCATAAACCCCGTCTCATGAACTGAGTTCAAGCGTGTGGCCTTAGACACACAGTGTCTAGACATAGCAAGTGCTCAATAAATGGCAGCTATTATTCCCATTGTTCCTCAG
>NW_006952812.1:0-9372 GCF_000164805.1 Carlito syrichta | reverse complement strand
AGAGAGAGAGAGAGAGAAGTATCCAGGAGACAGAGGCATGCAGCTTCCCAGCCCCTCCTCCTACCTGGTCATGTGGTTGCAGTGAAGCAGGGTTTGGAGATTAACTCCTGGCACTGATAACTGTGTGTGTATGTGAGAAAGAAAGAGAGAGAGAGAGACAGAGAGAGAGAGAGAGAGAGAGTCTGGGTACACAGTTGTCTGCTCTGAAAAATGAATGACTAGTCTCTGACGTCAAGAGTTCATTCACCATTGAGGAGGGTGATGGCAACATGGGGACGCATGAGTGCAATAAAGTATTGAGGTGTGTCGCAGCAGCACAGTTGATGGGGTAATTAGATTGTCCCTTGTTTTACTGCTGTAGATATTTTGCCTTATTCCCATTTCTGCTCTCTTGCTCCAGGGTCTTAATTCAGCAGTTTCTTTTGTTGTTTGAAGCCCTGACTGATTGAGAGATTGGTGACATTGGTTCTTGAAGAGGAAGAGATATGATGACCTGCTGTTGCCTGAGGGAGGCAGAAACAGCCTGATGAGAGGTAGGTTTGGACCAGAAGTAGATGTTTTTTTCCAGGCCTGGTGAGTAATGGAGCCCATACCACCCCTTATCCAAAGGTGCTCAGATCTTGGACGGGCTGATTTGACCATTATGTAGTCCCGGGGATGCAGCAAAAGACCACACATTCATTCAAGAATGATTTATTAAATTCTATCTGTTCCAAGCACTGACTGTTGTAGATGCTGGTATTAGAGTAATGAACAAAACAGACTAAAACTCCTGCCTCGAACACCTTGGGTCCTACTTAGGGAATAAGGTCATAAACCAAAATATCCAAGACTTGGGATTTTATCTGAAGACATGGAAAACCATTGGACAGATTTGGACATAGCAGTGGATATGAAACTGTGTGTTGTGAATGAACTTCAAGGGCAAGGGCAGAAAGAGTTGGACCAGTTAGGAGGCTGTTTCAAGGATCCAAGGGAGAGGTGTTGGTGGTTTAAACCCCAGGGATGGAAACAGTATAGATTCTGGACATGTTTTGAAGTTAAAGCTGGAAAGATGGTATGTAGGGTTTGAGAGGAAGGAGAGGAAGCAAGGATGACTCCAGAGTTTTGGTCTGAACTACAAGAAAAAAGAGTCTTTTGTTAACTGAGCAGGGGAAGGCTTTGGGCAGGAACAGGGTGTTTTGGGGGAGAGATCGTGCACAAAAATAACAGAGTCTCCCACCCCCAGAGCAGGACCACCACCAGCCCACTTGACTTCATGTGGATTAGAAATGACATCTCTCCCTCGAGGGGACACAGCTCCATGAGGGGGCACAGCTTATCAAGGGAGCACTGGCTCTCCCAGCCCAAGCATTTGTGTTGTGAACAACCTTCCCCACCACATGCTGAGGCCCTGCCTGGAGGCACCACTGACATAAAAGAAAGTCCCCTGCCAGCAGGAACAGGAACAATTGGGGACTTGAGGTAGAGTAAATTGAACTTAGAAAAAAATTGTTCATATCTCATGTTTTATGGTAAACTTTACAATTGTTTCAGCAGCTACATTGGAGGCCTGTGTGCATGAGTCCTTCAGCAGTATAAAGGCAGAAAAATAATGTGGAGTATTATTGGTTTTCTTTGGATTTAAAAAAAAATAATGCTGTTTTGCTCTGAAGTCATATGATTCTCTTCTTACCTGCTAAGAACAACTAAGTTGTATATACTAATCTCTTAATAGGGCAAATCAAAAAAGGAGAAAGAGGACTTTTATTCTTTTCCAAATATATAGCACTGGTATGGAACACTCAATAGTTTTACTTTGAAGAAATTGTGCCAAATCTAAAGAAGTATTCTGTCTTCTTTCAACTCAATGTGAAAGAAGGGACTTCTTTATAAGGGACTTCCCTTTTGTTGAGGGCTATGACTTATTACAGTCATATAGTTTTTATTTTATGATCTCTTTCAAGATTCACAGCAACCCGAGAAGATGCTATGATTGTCTTCCATTTTTCAAGTGAGGAGATTCAGACTTGGGTAGTGGATATTACTTGTTCAAGACTCCTCAGTTAATATGTGGCAGAGCCTGAATGTAGACCCAGGTACATTGGAGCCAAATGCAGTTCAGCTCCAAAGTCCCTGTTCTCTATTAAATGTCATTCATCAGACTGACTCCTCTGATGTGAGATCTAGAATCCAAATTTCAAAATTTCTGGAATTTGAAGGGAACACATGCATCTACTCTATGACCTCTTCCTCATGTGAAGCCTGAGTTTTTTGGGGTCATCTTGATGAGCTGTCTTCACTAGTAGAATCAGACTCTAGGCCTAGTACAAATGCTGAATCATGATGCAAAGAAAATAATGGGAAGCTTATCAGGATATAGATTTCTGGGTTCCATCGCAGATCCACTACATCAGAATGCTTGTGGATCAGGGCCCAGGGTGTATTGTTAGTGAGTCCCCACATGACTTTGGTGTGCCATCTGACTTGGGGACCACTGGCACAGCCACATTCTAGGGATGGGGAATGCCCTGCCTATCTTCAAGGTAGTCCTACCCATCATGTCTACTCTTCCTAATGACTTTCCTTTTTTTATTTTTTTGAGTTAGAGTCTCACTCTGTCGCCCATACTGGAGTGCAGTGGCATGCTCCTGGCCACTGCAGCCTCGACCTGCTGGGCTCTGGCAATCCTTCCACCTCAGCCTTCTAAGTAGCCAGAACTACAGATGTGCGCTACCAAACCCAGCTAATTTTTGATTTATTGTAGAGATTATGTCTCACCAAGTTGCCCAGGCAGGTCTCAAACCCACGGGCTCAGACAATCCACTCGCCTTGGACTCCCAAAGTGCTGGGATTATAGGCTGAGCCATTGAGCCCAACCAAACTTTCCTTTAGCTCCACTCCTTGACCAGCTCTGGCTATTAAAGTTGTTCCTTAGATTTTGTTGAACTCTCTGTCTCCCTGTTCTACACTTTGAGTTACACAGAACAATTCTAACCTCTTTTCCACCGTGATGGTCATTCAAGAATTGAAGTCTACTAATGTGTCTTTCTGTCTTTTCTTCTCTAGGGACAATATTACCAGTTCTGTCATTCACATCTCCCATTATCTAGAGTCAAATTCTTATACCACTTTGAGCATGTTCTTCTGAAATCATTTGAGTGTTCCATGTTCCTTTAGACGGTGGTATCTGAACCTGAAATTCACATTCTGGGCGTGTTTGGAGCAGGACCTCACAGTAGACACTCTTGCCTCTCTGAATCCCAACTCTACCTTCCTCTGAATACCACTTGAAATTAGATGTTTTTGGGTCACATAAGGTGGGCTTCTGTGGAGCTACTGGTCATACTTAGTTCCATGGGCATCTTTAGCTCATGGTGCACTGGACCTGGTCTCCCATGTCCTATACTGTGTTATTGTTGACTTTGAATACAAGGTTAGGGTCATAAATTTATTCTTGCCAGATCTCTTGTCAGATTCTGCTCTTTGCTTTAGTCTCTTCATGTTTTGTCTTGCCTCTTCCTTTAGTAGATTGAATGTTTTTTCAGACTGTCTGTATCCACACTGTTTTGTACCTGACTCTGTGGGCCACACAATGGTTTATGGTTATTTTTGTTCCAGAGATGATATTCTGAGTAGTGACATATTAAATACCCATTTCTACATTTACATCCATATTTGTGTATAGATATAGTGGACACAGGTGGTGCCCACTCAAATCTCTTTGGCTCCCTTTACCTGCTCTGTGTCTGCTCCCTAGCTATTCCCTAGCCTTTGATGCTAATTGTCTGTACTTTTGACCTTCAGAGAATTTTTTTTCCCATGGCCATACAGATTCCTTGCCCCATGAAGTTCTGCAAGCACCTGGGAGTTTATATGCCTCCTCTTTCCCTGGGTATGGGGAACCTAGCTAGTGACTGCCTCGTGTAAGAGTACATACACCCTGGTTTTTTTGTCTTGAGGCAGGACTAGCTCTGAGGTGCAATTTACAGTCCAGAGCTGTTAATGCAATAAGGCTGAATCTGCAACTTCACCTAAGCTTGCACCTTTGCTTGATTCTTCCGATTCCTGCATTCCCCACTCCCTTCCTGGCTTCTCCTAAGATCACCTCCTTAATGATCACCTACATAGGAGGCCCTGGCTCTGATTCTGTTTCTGTGAGAAACTGACCTCAGATGCTATTTATAACATAAATAAGCATATCAGATGTTCTGCATGATATGCCTAAACATAAACATTTCAGAACTTTTTATTCTTAAAGAAAAAAGCAAACAAAAATTTCCCCTTTATAGATTAGCTAGTTTGTTTTTGGTATAGATTGAGATACAGTTATTAGTTATATTTTAATTTGTCCAAATGACAATTACTGACCAGCCACCAATTCAGTAGCTTTCAGGACAAATCTAAGTTACTCAAGGAAGCACATGAGCTTCAAAAAGAAATGTTCCTTGTATCATACTGTTCAGGAAGGCCCCTAATTCCTTTAACATGTCTCATTTGACTGACTTCTTCCCTTGTGTTATTATTATTTTTCTTGACATTGGGTGGAGCCTGCTTCCTCTTAAAGAAGAAGTCACCATCTTAAAGACAGTCACCAGGCTATCTTCCTGAGAAAGTAAACACATACTGTTTTTGCCATTGCATCTAAAGATTTTTTTCCTACAAGCTCATAGTAGTAACTACTTGGAGAAGTCAGAAAGATGTCTTCTTCTGGGTTTTGAGATTTGTCCCTTTGTGTTTAATGCACCATAAAGACCCAAGGCTGAGAAAGGGATTGCCTGTACTTTACTTCATTCATTTTCTTGACTGATTCCCCTTCCTTCAGGGTCTATAGAGTTATTGGTTGACTGTTTACTAGGGCGACCTACAATTCACAAGAATCATCCAGCTTTTGCTTGGTCACTAAGTATTGTTGATTTTTCAGCCTTTTGAATTCATCCACTTTTTTTCATTACACTTCCACTGCCTTCCCGAGTTCAGAGCCTCTTTTTGTTATATCAGCACTATTCATATATCAACCCCACCCTACTTTGTCTCTGGCTATTCTCTCTTGTCCTGGATTTCAAACTGAACGGGCAAAAGTACATTTCCCAGGTCCCTGACCCACTGTTTCCTCCAGTTCCTCCGTCTGGAATGCTTTTACTTTTTTCTCCTCACTCTTCATGGCCAGTTCCCATGTCACCAGAGAAGCCTTTCCTGTTCCCAGCAGCAGCAGCAGCAGCAGCTTCTCCTCTGCCCACCATAGTGCTTTGGATATGCCTCAAGTCTGGCCCCTACTCCAATAGAGGAGGTGAATGGTCAAGCTGAAGCCATCTTGTCCAGGGTTGAAACTTAGCTCCACCACTTACTAGTATTGGTATCGTGGGCAAGTCACTTCACCACCTTGCAACTCAATTTTCTCATCTGCAAAATAGAGAACATAATAGTATATTCCTCAATGAGTTGCTATGACGGTTAAATATTTTGATGCATTTTAAGCTTTTTGAACACAGTTAGAGCCATATTAATGTGAACTATCACTTTATTTGCTATGTGTGTATCTCTCATCCCAGTGTAACCCTTTACTACTAGAAAGCCAGGGCTGTCTTACTTTCTCTGTGTCCCCAGTGCCCAATACATAGTAGGCACTTGGTACATATTTGTTCCATAAATTGGCTTATTATTACTCTGCCAGTCACTTTTCTGTTCATTAACAGGTGAGCCAACAGAATGATTTTAAATGAGCTTGTATTCCCCAGGGAGGGCCAGCCAGCAGCAGGTTCCAGCCCCCGTGTCTAGACAGGCTTATAAATGTGATGTATCTAGGTGACTTGGCTGAGAAATTGGGTTCCTCTCAGTCTACTTTCCTTATCTCTAGGCTCCATTCCCTGTTTCTCAGACACACTGTGAATATGGGGTGTTTCTTGTTCTACTTTATCCAAAGGAGCTTTGTAATTCAATACTCTTGTCCATGGTTGGAAATGTGTCCTTTTTCCATTGTGAAAGTTTTGTCTACTTGGCATTCAGAATGGGAGAGTATGCCAGGACTTTGGGATGCTATCACAGATGAATGGAAGAGAATGAAAGGGAAGTTTTAGAGAAGACTGAAGAGGGCACAAAATATCAGAAAGCCTGGCATTTTTTGAGTTTAGCCTTTATGCTCTCATCTAGCGATTCAACTCCCAATTTTTCCTATCAAGAAATAATGACAGTCTTTGCTGCTCAGGACTTTACTAAGGAAATGGGTCTCATCATAAAGATGCTGATAGAATTTGGAGAAGGTTTAGCAAAAAGCAGCAAAGACAATTCAGGAGGCAGAATCCTGGAGAAAGAGAATTCTAGGATCCAGGATGGGAGAAGGAGGCACAATTCAGTAGTTCATTACAAGAAAATGAAGGGTTTTTATACAGATATCTGGAATTTTCTATACACCTGTGTTTCAGCAGAGAAATTTAGGACAGTTTTTAGGCTTTGTGACTATTACTGTGGATAGAAGAAGATAACTGCTAAGACAGTTTTGTCATAGCTCCTGTTCCCTCTAGCCTAAACTTGGCAACCCTCCATTACCAATGCTCACAGAGGGCCTGGAGTGTATGAGGCATGTTGAAAGGTAACACTGTGATCTTCCACACCACAGCACCATCTCTGTCCCTCTCCCTTCAGCTCTCTTTCCTACTCTCTGTTCTGTAGACTCCAGAGGACTTCTGGCTGGGGCTGAAGTTCTCAACCTTTGATTCCTCTTTCAAAAAGAGTCAATTCTTTTTTTCATCTTCTTTTTTACTTAATTTTTTGCTTTTTACCTTTTCCATTCTAAATCTACCTTTATACTGATTTCTCAGTCCTACTTGTCTCCCCATTTTTCTTCTTCCTCCCTCCCTTTTCTACTTCCTGGGGGTTCCCCACTCTCCTCTTTCTTGTAGTTCTTTGTGACCTCCACTTCCCAGTGTTGGCCTAGTAGGGAGGTGCTGTGGCATGAGCCAAGCTTGGCATCTGCTCAGCCTCACCAGACACAGCCCTTGGTGACTGTCAGATAGTTTGGGGGGAAATGACCTGGCTGGGATAATCCTGGGGCTCTAGTTGCTTCAGCTGGCAAATTGCTTGGAGATCCTGACCCACCCTAGAAACTGGATTGGCAAGATTCTTAGTTTTTGTTTTGCTTCACTGTGAGTGAGTTGAAATCTCACTCTGTAATATCATTTCTTCAACATTTATTGTGCTTTTATCACATGCCAATTTCCTGCTCTAGATATTGGGCAGGCAGAGATATAAACAAAATCTAGCTACTGTACAGATCTCACAAGCTGGTGAACATTCCGTCTCTTTTCAAAGAACTATAACACAGCATAAACAGTATTACGTAACCATATGAAAAAGAATTGGGTAGATGGAGGAAAAATGGATTCATGGACCACTCTTCTTCTCCAACACTGACTCCGTCTTGGGTGGCCTTTTGGGTGGATGCCATGATATAAATAAACATTGGTGATGCCAGTTTCTTTTGACTCCATCTGAGCCCATTTCCTTTCTCCTCAAGACAACATAACAAAGCAACAATAATCATGAGCTTCTCTCTACTACAGTATCATGTACATGTTTCTAACCCATAGTGGCTTTCAACAGCCATATTTTGACCACTTTTTATTGAAAGGCAGACCTAGCGTTTAGTCTTACAAAACTCCCCCAAGAGTAGGGAACTGCATGGAAGAAACCACTCAGGAATGACCTTTTTTGGAAGGAGTGGGTGGATAAGAGGATGCAGAGAGGAATGCAGTAAAAAAAAACAGAAGTCCTGAAGTTGGAAGTCTAGGAGTCTTGTCCTGGCTGATCCCCAATTAACCTAATGTCTCTGACCTCAGTTTCCTCATTTGCAAAATGGGAGTGATAACAGTGTGCACCTTCTGGGGTCGTTGTGAAACTGGATGAAATAATACATATAAAGTACTTAGAACACAGGCACAACTTTAGTGAGGATGATGATGGGGATGGTGGCTTTGGGAGAAACACATACACCAGCCTTTGTTTCCTCATTCACAAAAGGAGCAAGTTCCACAGGACCCCTTGGAATTCTGTTCAGCAACATTCCTTTAGCATCTCCCCTGTTGGTACCTCATTGGACACTCAGAGAGGGTCACGTCTGACCCCAGGCCCTCCAGAAGGAAAGGGGACAGGTACACACAAAGATGACTCTAACAGAAGATATAAAGTCCCAAAGAGCTGTGAATTTACTGAGCATGTGCATTAGGGGCAGAGGGTCCTGGAAAGGTCCATCGGGAGGCAATGTTCAATCTGGGCTTTGAAGGGCAGGTAGACAGAGATTGTGTCTTCCCTTGCTGAAAAGCACTTTGTCCTCAGGATAAAGGCGAAATCTTTCAGCTAAGCATACCGTTTCCCCATGGTCTAGCCTCAGCTCCCTTCTGTTGCTTCTCCACCAGATGCCCCAGGCACCGTGATATTTCCACTTCCTGAAAAACTTTTCATACATTCCCCTTGCCACCCTCCCATCTTTGCACATGCCAGTTCTTTTGACCTGAACCTCTCTCTTCCCTCTGCTAGGGCACAGAGAGGGTACAAGCAAGGCACATTCCCCTTGCCTCCCTCCCATCTTTGCACATGCCAGTTCTTTCGACCGGACCTTCCTCTTCCTTTTGCTAGGGCACAGCAGAGGGGACAAGCAAAGCACTAGGGTTAGACTGGCAGGGTTCACATCCTACTTCTGCTGCTAAATGGCCAGTGGAGACCCTAATGTGTTAATCCCATGGTGAGGCAATGTCCTTCCTCAACAGGAAAATGGGAATACAGGAAACAATAGTGCCTACCTCAAAGGGTGCTTGTGAGGATTAAATTAGGTAATAAAGCAAAGTGTGTGCTAGCCAGGCCCACAGTGCTCATTGAATAAATATGAGCGGTTGTGATGAACCCTTTAGGTCTGGCTCATTCCTCCTTGCATTTCAGGTCTTAGCTTAGTCACTTTGCCCGGCCTTTTCTGGTTCCTGAGGCTGATCTGTGCCCCCGAAGCACAAGGTATCTCCTCTTCTACAATAGCCCAGGCACCTGTCATCTCCCTCAGACTGCAAACTCTACGATGCCAGGAGCCAGTCCATTGTGCTGGCTGCTGGGAGAGACACAAGGACTCAGTAAATCCTAAATGTCTCGAGTAACCCAAGGGTGTGGCAGAGACTACTAGGGGCAGCCTGGGGTGCTGGTGGGCCATGAGGCTTAACGGGTAGGTTGACCATAACTCCGGGGACGACAGGGAGAGTCTGGGCGTCCAGGATGCCCAGGGGTCCTTCCCGCCCTGGGATTAACACTGGGAGCTCGCAGCGCCTCCACCGAGAATGGAGCTCGATTTTGGCCAGGTCTGCGCCCTTGGGAGAAAATGCTGCCTGACGGGTCTGGCGAGGAGGCTCGGGCCCC
>NW_006952811.1:0-407 GCF_000164805.1 Carlito syrichta | reverse complement strand
CCTCTGCCGTCACTCGCTCTCATGGCCTGGGTCTCTGCTGTCCCTAGTGCCTGTACCCTCAGCCTCCAGCGTCACTCACACTTGTGCCCTTGTCCTCTGGCTTCCCTCGTGCTCATATTCACAGCTTCCACCTTCGCTTCCACCTTCATTCACACTCACACCCTTGGCTGGTGCCACCAGTTGACTTTACACCCTTGGCCGTCACTTACACCCACTGCTGACACCACCCGTTGAATTCATACCCTCGACCTCTGGTATCATTCATGCTAGGGTCATCAGCATCTACCATCACCCACACCTGCACCCTTGGCCACGGCTGTCTCTCACACCCACATCCTTGGCCTCTGCCATCACCCACACTTATGCCCCGGGTCTTCGCCATCATGCGCACTCACTGCCTCAGCCTC
>NW_006952810.1:0-612 GCF_000164805.1 Carlito syrichta | reverse complement strand
CTTATCCTCAGCTGACACCTGGACACACACCCTTGGGCACTGCCTGCACTTGCATGTGTGACCCTCAGTGCAAACCCTAGCCCTCTGGCAACACTCAGAAGTGCGCCCTCCACCTCTGCTGACAACCATGTGCATGCCCTCAACCTTGGCTGACACCCGTGTGCAAGCTCTCAGCCTCTGCTGACACTGGCATGCACTCTTTTGACCTCAGCTGACATGCACATATGTGTCCTCGGTCACAGTCAACACTTGGGCATGTACCCTCAGACATGGCCGACACATGCACACACATCTTCAGCCTCTACTGACACCTATACACATGCCCTTGGACTTGGCTGACACCCATGTGCACACCCTTGGAATCTGCTGGCACTCATGCATATGCCTTTGGCCTCGGACGAAAACTGCAAGTCCCCTCGCCCTTTGCCACCTCTTGTGTGAGTGCCTTGGCCTTGAGTGAAACTCACTTGCATGCACTCAGCCTCCGTAGACATCTGTGTGCACACCCTCAGCATCTGTGGACACTTGCGTGCATGCGCTCAGCCTCCATCAAAACTTGCACACACACCCTTGACCTTTACTGTCATTTACACATGTGTCTTCGGCCTTGAA
>NW_006952809.1:0-492 GCF_000164805.1 Carlito syrichta | reverse complement strand
TTTTCTTGCCTAATTGCACTAAGTGTCTAGAGTAGGCGTCCTCATTTTGTTTCTGATCTTAGAGAGAAAGCTTTTAACTTTTTACCATTGATTACATATTAGCAGTGGATTTTTCATATATGGTGCCTATTACACAAGGTATATTCCTTCTTTACCTTATATAGAGAGTGTTTTTAATCAATAAAAAAGTGTTGAGTTTTGTCAAATAGTTTTTCTGTTTCAATTTAGATGATCTGTGATTTATATCAATTTTTCTGTTAATATCATGTATCACATTGATTTTTATATGTTGACCTATCCTGGCATTCCAGTTATAAATCTCACTTAGTCATGGTGTACGATTTTTTTTATGTGCTGTTAAATTTTGTTTATCAGCCGGGCTCGGTGGCTCAGCCTGTAATCCCACGCCTTTGGGAGGCTGAGGTGAGTGAATTGCCTGAGCCCGCGGGTTCGAGACCCGCTTGGGCAGCGAGACCTCATCTCTACAATAAA
>NW_006952808.1:0-513 GCF_000164805.1 Carlito syrichta | reverse complement strand
TCGGCTGGTGAGTGAGCCAACAGGTGAACTAATTTAACTCATTTTCCGATGAGTGATCTCTCAGGTCAGCTGACATAACTAGTCACCCGGTGAGTGAGTCGACTCATCAGCTGACTTAACTATATGACTGTTGAGTGAACTGACTGGTCAGCTGACTTTAGTTTACTGGCGAGCGAGCCAACTGGTCAGAGGACTTAACTATTTGGCAGACCAGTGAGCTGACCAGTGAGCTGACTTAACTAGTCAAACAATGAGTGAGGTGACAGACAAGGTGACTTAAATATTCAGCTGGCGTGTGCAGACTGGTGAGATGGATTAACTAGTCTGCTGGCGAGCAAGACAACTAGCTTGCTAAGCTATTGGCCTGTGAGAGAGTCAACAAGTTAGTTGACCTGTTGGCTGGCAAGCAAACCGACTAGTTTGCTGACCAGTTGGCAGGCAAGGAGGCCGACCAGTTAGTTGACCTGATGGAAAGCGAGCGATCCCACTAGTTAGATGACAAGATAGCTGAGT
>NW_006952807.1:0-7334 GCF_000164805.1 Carlito syrichta | reverse complement strand
CATTTGTACGTTCAAAAAATCTCTGGCTTAAGTAAAGTTAATGGTACTCTTTACATGTGTAAACTTCTCACCATGTTCTATAGTTTATACATACAGGAAATTTAGAGTATATGAATTTTCTGATGTTGAGTAAACATGGGAAAACAATGAAAAACTTTGCTGCATTCTTCCCGTCTATAAGTTTTCTATATATATATAGATAGACACTCATATGTCAACCAAGTATTGAATAGGAGCTAAAGGTTTTGTCACATTCTTCTCATTTGTATGACTTCTCCTCAGTACGGATTCTCTTATGTCCAACAAGTCCAAAATGAGAGCAAATGGCTTTACTACATTCTTCACATTTGTAGGGTTTCTCCCCAGTATGCACCTTGATGTGTCGAGCAAGCTTTGAATGGGAGTAAAAGGCTTTGCCACATTCTTCACATTTGTGGCATTTCTCTCCAGTATGAATGATCATATGACCAGCAAATCCAGACTTAAGAGTGAAAGGCTTTGCCACAGTGTTCACATTTGTACCCTTTCTCTCTCATATGGATGGTCTTATGTCCCGATAATTGTTTATGAAAGCCAAAGGCTTTGCCACATTCTTCATATTTGTAAGGTTTCTCTCTCATATGGATCTTCATATGTCTAGCAAGTGCTGCATTAGAGGAAAAGGGTTTGCCACATTCTGCACATTTGTAAGGCTTCTCCCCAGTATGGATCACCATATGTTGAGTAAGGTGTGAATGAGAGCGAAAGGCTTTGCCACATTCTTCACACTTGTAGGGTTTTTCTCCAGTATGGATTCTCTGATGTTGTAGAAGCTTAAAGTACGTATGAAAGGCTTTGCCACATTCCTCACATTTGTAGCGTTTCTCTCCAGTATGAATGGTCATATGAACAGCAAATCTACTCTGAGAGCAAAAGGCTTTGCCACATTCTTCACATTTGTACCGTTTTTCTCCAGTATGGATGTTCTTATGTTCAGCAAATCCTTTCTGAGAGCGAAAAGACTTGCCACATTCTTCACATGTGTAGGGTTTTTCTCCAGTATGGGTTCTCTGATGTTGTATAAGGCCCAAGTACCAATTAAAGACTTTGCCACATTCTTCACATCTGTAGCATTTATCTTCATCATGGATGGCCTTATGTCCAGTAAATCCTCCACGAGAGTGAAAGGCCTTGCCACATTCTTCACATTGGTAGGGTTTTTCTCCAGTATGAATTCTCTGATGTTCTATAAGTCTTGAGTATGGATAAAAGGTTTTGCCACATTCTTTACATTTGTAGGGTTTCTCTCCACTATGGGTCACCATATGTTGAGTAAGGTATGAACGAGTGTGAAAAGCTTTGCCACATTCTTCACATTTGTAGGGTTTTTCTGCAGCATGAATCACCAAATGTTTAGTAAGGCGTGAACGAATGTGAAAGGCTTTGCCACATTCTTCACATTTGTAGGGCTTCTCTCTAGTATGGATCATTTTATGTCGAGTAAGTTCTGAATGAGAGCGAAAGGCTTTTCCACATTCTTCACTTTTAAAGGCTCTCTCCGCAATATGGATTCTTTCATGTCTATTTAGACAAGATGATTTCCTAAACACTTTCCCATCAACACTGTGTGCATTTCCTCTAATATTCTTTTGATGTTGGCTACATTTTGAGGACTGGTTATATGTTTTGCCATATTCATGTTTGGAAGCCATTTCAGAAATATGGATATTCTGGTGGTTAATAAATTGGGAGTGTTGATGAAAGACTTTCCACATTTGTTACATTTGTAATGGTTATATGCCATAGAACATCCTATCTGCCCTTCACCCTCATGGACACTTTCCCAAGATTTTTTTAACTGTAAGTTCATAAGGCCAAATCTTCCATATCTTCCAGTGGGTGCCTTTGTAAGTGACACTTCTACGTTCTTCTCTGACAAAAGACCTTCAGTGTAGTGAGAAGTCACCGGTAAAAATACTGAAAATAAAATTTATTCCACATATTAGACTCAGGTGAATATCCTTTAAAAATCAAACATAATGTTACACCATGTTAAAGGCATTAACATGATGGGAAGTAAAAATCATGCTTCCATCCCTTCATAAATGTATGTACTTAAGAAAATACTTATACCTAGCCCTTAACTGTACCCCACAATATAAAAGAAAAAAAAAGAAAGAAAATACCACATTGCCTTTGTGAGAACCCAAAAAACAGCTAAGACTTTGCACAATCCCCAGTAAGCACAATGTTAAAAAGAGTTACATGGAAGAAGTTTAGGATTTTGCCACCATAATATCTCTTTACAATACAGCATGATGTAATCACATGAAACCTTCTAACTCTTGATTTCTTCCTCAGAGAATAAACAGAAAAGTGGAGCATGAGTCCACATTTCTGCCCTTTGGGGTTTACCCAAAGGCTGGTTTCTGTCCCAAATTACAGAGTGATGAAGAAGATCGTGCTATACTTTGGATAACAGGTTGCAGCTGTTGAGACTAAAGGAACATTTTTCTTACAGGACCAGACAAACTTCAGTACCATAGAAAGACCACAGATGTAGCAAATAACAATGAGCCCTTCAGAAGAAATGTGGTCAAACTATTTAACTGGAAGAGTACATGCATAATTCCAGAGAAGACACATCTTAACAACAGGTATTACAGACTCCCAGATGCTCTAACTTTTGACTGATGTTACGCTTACCTAGATAAAGCAACTTCATAAACATTATGGCATGTTATCTTTTTTTCAAATACCCAAATTCCAGCAACATATCCCAAAGCATAAAAATAATCAGGATAAATGACTGAATTAAGTGTACAACAACAAAAATCCAGAATTCAACCCCAAACAATTGGAGACATATACAAGTCTTGACAAAATATTCAAAATAACCAACTTCATGTGATGTAATAAGCTATAAAGAATACAGATAACCAAATTAAACCAGGATACCAACAAAGCAATTCAAAAACCACCATTAAACTTTCTTCCTCTATTCCGATTTTGGGGTGAAGAAAATTGCAAAAAAAATCTCAGAAATTTTCAAATTCAGTGAAGAAAAATAGAAAAATCAACAAGTATACTGAACTCAAACTAACATAAGCACAAACATACAGTCATATAAGTTATTATCAATATTTTTGACTAACTCATCCCAGTACTCAGGATGCTGAGATGGACTAATCACCTAAGCCAAGGAGCTCAATGCTGTAGTGAGACTTACTTGAGAAAAGATACTCCTGTTTGAGTGACAGGGACCTTGACTCATAAAACAAAACTTTAACAAGGACTTGGAAAACACACTTGATATTGATATTGGTCTTTATAACAATTTGTTTACTACTATGGAATAAATGTAAATATAAATGAGTTGAAGACATCAAACTAAAAAGCTTCTGGGCAATAAAGGGAACAGGAAGAAGGTTTACAGGATAAGAGAAAATATCTGCAAACCATATAGTTGGAGAGATATTAATATCCAAAATATATAAGAAAAATATACAAATCAAAGGCAAAAATGAGAAAATGATAATGACTTGAATTAAAATATACCCAAGGCCAGGCTTTGTGGCTCAGCCTATAATCCCAGCACTTTGGGACCCCAAAGTGGGTGGAATGTCTGAGCTTGCGGTTTCAAGACCAACTCAGGTAACTTGGTGAGACCTCATCTCTATAATAAATGAAAAATTAGCTGGGTGTGTTAGCATACATCTGTGGTTCTGAATACTTGGAAGGCTGAGGCAGAAGGATCGTTGGAGCCCATCAGGTCAAGGCTGCAGTTGCCGGGAGTGTGTCACCACACTACAGTCTAGGCTATAGAATGAGACTCCAACTCAAAAAAACAGAAAAAAAAGAAAAAAGTCCAAAAGAGGAATAATTATTTATCCACTGAGGACACACAAATTACCAAGAGGTATATGAAACAGCACTAAACATCACCAATAGAAGTAATTTCAATTCAACACAATGAAGACATATTCTCACACCTATGAAGATAGCTAATATCAACCAGAAGAGATAACTTTTGATAACGATGTGAAGAAAAAGAAATCAGCCCAGCTCGGTGGCTCAGTCTGTAATCCCGTGCCTTTGGGAGGCTGAGGTGAGTGGATTGCCTGAGCCTGTGGGTTCAAGACCCACCTGGGCAGCGAGATCTCATCTCTACAATAAATCAAAAAATCAGCCAGCCATGGTAGTGCATGCCTGTAATTCTGGCTACTTGGAAAGCTGAGGCAGAAGGATCACCGGAGCCCAGTGGGCTAAAGAAATAAATAAATTTTAAAAAATGAAAAAAGAGAAATCCTGTATACCGTTGGTGAGTTTAAAATTGGTAAAGTCATTATCAACATAATTTTAAAAATAAACTGTCACAAAATACAGAAATCCCTTTTCTGCATATATAACCAAAGGAAATAAAGTCAGTAGCTCAAAGAAATATCTGCACCTGTATGTTCATTGCAACATTTGTTAAAATGACCAATCTTGAAAACAACCTAGATATTTGTGGATTCTGTGCTGAGTAGGAAAATATCATATATATACACAATAGCTTATAATTCAGCCATAAAAAATATTAAAGAATCGTGCAATTTCAACCTTATGGATGCAACTGTAAGATATTATGCTATGTTAAGTGAGCCAGGTGCACACATGCACAAATACTTCATGAAGCCGGGCATAATGGTTGAAGCCTATAATCCAAGCACTTGGTGAGGCAGAGCTAGAGGATTGCCTGAGCTCAGGGGTTCAAGACCAGACTGGGCCACTTGGAGATACCTCACAGATACAATAAGTCAAAGAATAAGCTAGGTGTGGTAGTGCACACCTGTAGTTCCCACTACTTGGAAGGCTGAGGCAGAAGGATCTCCTGAGCCCAACAGATTGTGGCAGTAGTGGCCATTAGCATGCCACTGCACTCCAGTCTGAGTAATGGAGTGAGACTTCAACTCGGAGGGGGGGAATTGCTGCATGTTCTCACTCGTGTGGAATCAAAAGATTGCACTCATAGAGGAAAAAAGTTTAATGGTGGTTACCAGAACCTGCAGGTGGGCAAAATCAGAATAGAGGAAGAAAGTTTAATGGTGGTTACCAGCACCTGCAGGTGGGCAAAATCGGAGACGTTTTTCAATGGTGAAAAAATTTCAATTATCAGTTTTAGGGAACTAACGTATAACATAGTGACTTACAACATTATGTGTTCTCCTTACACAGCATAGAAATGTCAACTATGAAATGTTATTGATATGTTCATTAGCATAATGGGAATCATCATTTCACAATGTATAGTCATATCAAAATTTTACATTATGCCCAATATATAGTTATACATTTCTTATCTATGTATAAAAAAATCAGATGTTGAAGACACATACTTCAGCACATGTACATGGTGTACATATGTAAACTAGTCCTAGTCATCACCTTAAAGAAAACAAAATTATAAAATAAGAGTTTTTAAGCAATAAGGTAACAATTAGGAGTTCAATATGTTTACCATTACTCAACACGATATACTAAAGAATTTGAATATATAGAAATAAATGACCTATCTCAGTTCATAAAAAAAAGAAAAATTAAAGTAACAAAATATCTTCTATTGCCGGGCTCGGTGGCTCAGCCTGTAATCCCGTGCCTTTGGGAGGCTGAGGTGAGTGGATTGCCTGAGCCCACCCGTTCGAGACCCTCCTGGGCAGCGAGACCTCATCTCTACAATAAATAAAAAAATCAGCCGGGCATGGTAGCACATGCTTGTAATTCTGGCTACTTGGAAGACTGAGGTGGAAGGATCACTGGATCCCAGCAGGTGGGGCCTGCGGTGGCCAGGAGCAGTCACTGCACTCCAGCCTGGGTGACAGAGTGAGACTCCAACTCATAAAAAAAAAAATCTTCCATCAAGAGAGATAAATTGTGTTCTGGTAGAATTATGGAGTATGAATTTATATAAAACCACATTGGAAACCTCTCTAGAATAGAATCTCATTAAGTTGAAATCATATGACATCTGTGTTTAGTTCTTAAAATTTCTCAAATATCAAAATCACAACTCTCACTTGTTTCCAACATGATGTAAAAAGAAAACTAAAAAAATACTTTGACATGCATTTTCTAAATAAATATGCATATATTTGTCCCTCTCCAAAAGCTTCAGAAAGGTAGTCAGATCATGAAGTTCCTAATAAACCATTAAGTAGACTCTGATTTCCTCTGTAACCATGAAAGGAGATCACTGAAGAAGCAGAGATTTTGGAGAATTTCAGAACATGGAATAACAGATGTCCCTTTGCTGACATCTTGACCTCTGTCATCAGCTTCTTTCACTCTCCCCTACCTGGAGGTTTGACTAGCGTGCTGTTTCTCTTCACATCCCAGGGCTCTTTCCTTTGCTCCAGACACTTGATCAGGTCTGGTTTAGAGACAGTGAGTCCTGTTTAATTAGAACAAAGTAACATGTCTCTTGGTGGGGTTCTTCGATTGCAAACCTTGTATAGTTTTAAGTAGAGAACACATTATACAAGATTCCAGAAAATTAATCCCAAAATACTCTTTCTGAATAGAAACATTAGAACATTTAGATAGAATTTTAAATTTGTGGGTTTCTTTCTTTTTTTTTTGTTTGAGTTGGAATCTTAGTCTGTCACACAGGCTAGAGTGCAGTGAAACTCTCACGGCCACCCCATTTTTGACCTGCTGGGCTCAGGCAATTCTCCCTCAGCCTTCCAAGTAGCCAGAACTACAGGTGCATGCTACCATACCCACCTAATTTTTTGATTTATTATAGAGATGAGGCCTTGCCAAGTTGCCTAGTCTGTTCTTGAACCCATGAGCTCTTGCAATTCTCTCATCTTGACCTCCCAAAGTGCTGGGATTACAGATTGGAGCCACTGTGCACAGACTTAAATTTGTGGGTTACTAGCTCAGTAGTAGTGAATAAAAAACTTATGGTAGCACTTGGATTGAGGTGTGGGTAATGATATTCTATGCAACTAAATTTCTGGACTTACTAATATAGATAGAAGGACACGTCAATTCAAAATAGAGCATGCCTCATTTCAAAATGAAACATCTTTAATTCTTTCATTCCTCAGTTAATAAATCAAAAACTTTTCTTTGACAGCAGGAATATGAACTCATTTGCACAAAGCAGAAATTCCCAGAAAACATTCTACAAAGGAAGGATATAAAATCCTTTGTATAAAATAAGGATTATGTGTTAAGACAGTGCTCACCCAGAAGAACCAGATTTCTGTGGTTCTCTAACATAACATTCCGGTACAATATTCGCTGAGTGGGGTCCTGGCATTCCCACTCTTCTGGAGAAAATTCTATGGCCACATCCTTGAAAGTCAACA
>NW_006952806.1:0-509 GCF_000164805.1 Carlito syrichta | reverse complement strand
TTTTTTGATTTATTGTAGAGATGAGATCTCGCCAAGTTGCCAAGGCAGGTCTCAAACCCGTATGCTCAGGCAATCCTCTCACCTTGGCCTCCCAAAGTGCTGGGATTATAGGCATGAGACACCATGCCCAGCTGAGCTGTTTCTTTAAAGAAATAAATGATAAAAAAGAAACAAATGATTAGTCACATGCTTGTAGTTCTAGCAACTTGAAAGGCTGAGGCAGAAGGATCACCTGAGCCCAGTAGGTCGAGGCTTCAGAGGCCCTGAGTGTGCCTCTGCACTCCAGTCTGGACAGAGAAAGACTCTAACAGAAGAAAGAAAGGAAGGAAGGAAGGAAGGAAGGAAGGAAGGAAGAAAGGAGAAAGGAGAAAGAAAGGAAGGAAGGGAGAAAGAAACTAAGAAGAAAAAGAAAGGAAGAAAGGAAGGAAGAAAGGAAGAAAGGAACAGATTGTGAGAGTGTAGGGTCTAAAACAGTCTGCCAGAGATCTATCCCTGCTCTTTCTCTAGTC
>NW_006952805.1:0-931 GCF_000164805.1 Carlito syrichta | reverse complement strand
ATAATTAAAAACAAATTCAGATCACTAAATAAAAGATATACTAAAAAGACTAAAAAGTCAGTGTCAGTATGATGAAAATAAAATATTTAAAAGTATGACAGTAAAAGTATTAGAATATTGCTATTTACAATAATTTTTTCCTTTACAGTAATTTTTTTCACCCACCTGTAGATACCTTTACACTTTCTATGAGCTTGTCCAGTTTAACTTTCTTATCATCCTAAGATAAGGTACAGATGAGACCCAGCCATAATGGCCCAGAAAACATGTTTCACTGTGGAATACAACATGAAAATCCAGAAGTTTACTCTTATAGATGAGCTGGAATTGAAGAATGAAGTTCTAGATAGGATAAACGTGCAGCCCAGAAGAGGTTACAGTGTATCAAATTCTATACACATGGGGCGGGGCAGGAGGGGGGGTATGGAAGTTTCCAAAGCATTGCTCGACTTCCTTTCCACTTGGCCAGCTGTGTTATTACAGGATTTAAAATAAACATATTCTGTAACAGAATGTGCTACCTGCCTAGAATATTGTAGCTGGTTACTTCTTCACACCACCACTACTCAGCGAGTCCTCCATGCTTCCACCTCCCTGGCCTCTGAGATTTCCAGCCTCTGCTGATTCTCTTGTCTGATTTCTGTACTCGCTGGTTGAAAATTCTCACTTCTAGGGCCACAGCACACAGCCCCCCAAAAGAGCCATTTCTCTCACAGTCTAAGTAGCTCTGCTCACCCCTCTCACGTGAGGCAATTGGTAGAAAGGGCCAGCCTTTGGAGTTACAGCCCTGAGTTTGAATCTTCATTTTGCTACTGAGAAGCCACATGGCTTTGGGCAAATCAGTTAACCTCTGTGGCTAGATCCTCCATTTCCACATCAGAGACATTAGGTCATAATCTACTTTGCAGAGTTGTTTTGAGGACTACTGAAA
>NW_006952804.1:0-605 GCF_000164805.1 Carlito syrichta | reverse complement strand
CCCATACATTCATAGGGTTTCACTGGCATGGTTTATTCTCTGGATTGTTTCCTTATCAGGAATTTTGTGTCTGTGTTTCATCTATCTAAAAAGTCAAAGTGTTTCTACCTCCTGAACTAAGAAAAAAAACACTTCTACTATGACCTCAGTGGTCCAGAGGCAGTTCAAGAACTGGCTTTACACACTCAGGGATGACAGGGAGGATTCTCATACAAACTCACTAAACTGATGATGACTTAGATATTATCTTCTCACCAGTAGGGTGCTCAGTGAAATGATCGAGACTAAGTACTGCTGCATCTTCCATGAGAACTGAAAATTTTCATATGCAATTTATGCTTTTTAAAATTTAGCTGTGTCTATAAAACGGGAACACACAATAGACCAAGTAAAGAGAAGTAGGTTCTAAGCCTAATCCAACACATCAGCTGAATTGGTCTTAGAGGGAGCTGTTTGTGTGTAAATCGTGGGTGTGGTAACATGCAAAACTTAACCTCCAAGGAGGCAAAAACCATACAAGACTCTAAGACCTGCCTGGACTAGTCTAAAGATCACTAGGTGAGAGGCTTTCAATTATTCAGGTTTTCTAGGAAAACCAAGAGTCG